>NC_087216.1:33618372-33620872 GCF_015104395.2 Macrobrachium nipponense
TGGCCTTGAATAGGAAAGTTCATTGCCATGCTCTTGAGGCCTTGACGACTTAGTTCAAAGCCATGGAATCAGCTGATAGCCACTGGGTGATGATATGAGATACCCGTAGGGTTTTTTTAGAAAGATTTTCTCTTCCTCTTGAGTGAAGAGAAAATGAAATGCATATGAATGTGGTGCAAGTTTTCCTTATGCTTTGGAGAATGCCTTTACGCAATGATAGAGGACATTATTATAACTGGGGATACAGAGATTACTTCTTAATGGAGATTAATTTGGGATATGAAGGTTATTTTAAAGTGGTGATGATTGGTGTTATACTTGGTGGGGAGTGGTGTTGATATTGGAGATATGGGGTGTGGCAATGGGTGATGAATACTGGGGAATGACAATATTAATGCCCTTACTGGAGATATTTCACAGAGATATTTATGGGAGAATTACTATGGAGAATTATCACGGGGGGGGATTATTTTAAGGAGAATTAATATGGAGCATTATTATCATTACTGGAGATATTTTTGGGGGATTCTGTCAGAGTTCATGGTGGTAATAATTGTTTGGGGAATGTGCCAATGATTTTATGGGTGGTGATATATATTTTTGGTGAATTTTGGTGAATTTGATGATACTGATAGTAGATGATTCTGATACTTAATACTGGTGAATGGGCGAGTACTAATATTTGGTGATACTACTGATACTGGCGAATTCTGATACTGGTGTTATTTTTTTTTATATGCTAACATGGGTGTTTTAATGAATACTAAGGGTGGTGATGTTTTTTGGATATGGGAGGTACTAATGACACATTTTTTTTTTTTTTTTTTTTTATGAGTTCAGCAGATAGTTGCTTGAAGTCTACGTAAGTCACAGATGTTACAGGTGTCACAGGAACAGTTGACAGTGCCATTGATTTTTCTTTCCCTTTTTTGGACGTTAGCCATCGCTGACGTAAGTTTTTTTTTTATCATGGGCGAATTTGAATTTATTTTTCTCTCTGAGCCATTGTGTGAATTTTTGATATCTCAGTTTGTGACTTGGAGTCATTGTTTGGGAATGTGTTTATAATTTCAGCCTTTTGATGCTGCAGAGAGATAGATATATGGGAGAATTTTTTGCATTTTTGAATGTATACATAATGGCACTACATCTTTTTTTTTCTGGATATTTGTGTTCCAGAAATTGCTAGCCTCTTGCACAATTGTGTTTGTTGCAATTTTGCCAGAGATAGGAAACTTGATTTAGTTTCTGGTGGCCTATGCCATAGTGAATATGGGGAAGGCTTTGCTTAGACACTGAATTTGGAGTTTTGTTTTAATGAGTTGTGGCACATTGGTGATTTTTTCTGGAATTTCCCGGGCAATTTTATTTGCCGAATTTTTTTTGCCTTTCTTGGCAGTTATGCTAAACAGAGAGTTTATAGTTTTTGGCTATAACATTGAGTTATTTTCCTGGAGATATAATTGGAGATATAATATTTTGGCCATGTGATATTTTTAATTTTTTTGGAAGTATTCCACAGTTTAGGCCTATGGTGGTGAGAGCTATGTTTAATTCAATTGTTTTTGCAGCCATTTTTGTTGCAAATAGAAATATTTATGAGGAGAAATGGAGCAACATTTTCGAGTGTATCAGCTAGATACTTTGAGTGCATTTTTCGGAGATGGAGTTTCTTTTTTTTGATTACCCTGCTTGGAGATAACATATTTTAGAGACTTGATTTTATTCCACATGGGGTTACTAGTATCATGGAGGAAATATTTTTATCACCGGAGTGGTATTATTATTAATATGGCGATATATTTGGGTGGCATTACTATGTTGCAGCCTTACGAGTCCTATGGAGATGTCACATTTTTTATATTCACCAGTGTGTTATTTTTGGCGGCATATAATTGTGGTGAGTTTACTGTAGTTTATATCCCGAATAGGTAATAATTATTTATATGATTTTGGGGCAGTATCATTAGGGAGAGTTATGTCTTTAAGGACAATTTTTGAGTATCTTGGAAATATCCTGGAGGTAATTTTTGTGAAATGTGCTGATATAATGTCCGGTTGCTGACTTTTCCTCTTGTGTTGATTTACTCCGAGTTATGCACCATTCTGAGAGATGCTGATTTTGGCGTTTCACGGAGATGTATCTACGTAAGGGGATTGTTTCCGGCCGTTTCCGATCGAAGATAAAGTTGCGATGGCAAAATTCCGAACGATACATATCGCATTTATGGGGAAAAGTTGGGTTATGTATATTATATGTATTGTGTGATGGGGAAAGTTCACTAATTGTTATTGTTATTGTCTTTTTTTTTTATTTTTTTTACTTTCCTATGAGAGATGCAATTGGGGTTGAGCTTTAAATAGCATTTTCTTTTCATACAGGACATATAATTTGTCAGGGTTTGTGAGTTAGATAAATGGGTGTTTAACATTGTATTTCATGGAGATTAATTATATGAACAGTAAAAAGGGTTTTAGCTGTTAGAAAGTTGAATTTTTT
>NC_087216.1:33623372-33628372 GCF_015104395.2 Macrobrachium nipponense
TGCATTTACTTAGAATTCTTTTCAAGTTTTATTGTTGTTTAGCACTTGTGAATTAATTCTGATTTCAATTATTGCTTAACACTTTTGAATTTTGATTGAATTAATTTTCTTGAATTTTGTGATAAATTAATTTTATTTAATTTTACTTAATTTGATTCAAGAATTAATTAAACTTTACTTTGTTTCTAGTAACAGTAATTTTCCCTGATATTGTGTAATTCACTTATAAATTTTGAATTTAATAATAAATTTTGTATCTAAAATTTTTTATAAGTGTTTCTTTATCTTACACCAGTATAAGTATATTTGATTAGAGTATATTAATGATAGGTAGAGACATAGTGGTAATTGATTTGCTTTCCTTCAATTTTACTTGAAGTGACTTAGAACCAGGAAGTACTTAGACTTCTGAAATCAGGAAATACTTAGAGTTTTAAAGTTGTTGATGGAGTGATGCCCTTTGATTAATTTAATTACTTACAAGATTACCTCACACTGTTTGATGAACTTAGTCTGATTTTTTTTTCTGCAATACTGGTAAGTGTTAAGGGATCACTGTTACCTTTAGAGTATTCAGTCGTTAAACATGTTATGAGGGTTCAGGTGTCTGGCTTTTTGTGAGGTAATGTTTGATGCATGGTAACCAGATACTTGGCACTTCGTAACATTGTTTAATGGTGCCCCAGACCCGGGAAAGCAGATTTCATTATCACTATAGAATATACTGGTGGTGTTAGGGATATATTTTGTTAGGAGAGTGACCATATAGTTTTTGTTTTGCATTTATTGTATTGAATTGTAAGTTGATAACTTAGAGGAAAATGGCTCAGTTCAATGTTCAGGAATTTTTAGCAGCCCCTTCCATCCAAGTTTTGTCTGAAACCACTCTGTCTAGAGCACAGTGGAGCGCTTTAGCAGAGGCATGTGGTGGTTATGTGTCTACTAGTATGGTAAAGGTACAAATAAGATGTATTGCTATGGAATCATTGATAAACTCTGGTAGAATAAAACTGATGAAGATGAGTTAGAGTTGGCTCAAGAGTTGTTGAATGTAGCACATGCTGATCTCATAAAATAAGCAGCAGAAAAGAAAGAGAAAAGTGATGCAGAGTTAGAGCTTAGACGCATTGAAGCAGAAGAGAATTTGATTAAGCTAAAAATGCTTGCTGAAAGAGAGAGAATGCAAGCTGAAAGAGAAAGAATGCAAGCTGAAAGAGAAAGAATAGAGGGACAAGAAAAAGCAAGAGAAGAGAAGAAGAAAAAGCAGCAGCAAGAGGAAAGAGAAATTGCAAGACATGAAAGGGAAATGGAATTGATAAAAGCTAGATCCACATTACCTGTAACACGTCTAACCCTAACCAAGGTAATAAAGACCCTGTATTTGATGTAGTGAAGAGTACAGAAGTTAATCCCTAAGTTTACTGAAGAAGCTCCAGATGAGTTTTTTTTTATCACTTTGAGAAAGTGGCTTCAGGTATGGGATGGCCAGAGGATAAATGGTCAGTTTTGCTACAAAGTGTCTTAATTGGTAAAGGGAGAAGTGCTTATCTAGCCTTAACAGCTGATCAGTGTAAAGACTACAAGGTACTTAAACACAGTGTGCTACAAGTTTACCAGATGACCCCAGAGTACTACAATGAGAGATTCAGAAATTTAAGAAAAGATGAGAAGGGAACATTCTTAGATTATGCTTACAAAGTGAGAAGGGTGTTTCAAAAACACGTTGGGTAGAAGCTGCTAAAGTTAAAACTTTTGATGAGTTAGAAGAGTTACTTGTTCTTGAACAGTATCTTAAGGGAATTCCTGAACATATAAGAGCTTATTTAAGAGAGAGAGAAGTGAAGAAACTTGACAGAGCTGCTACCCTGAGTGAAGATTACAATATAATCAGTAGTAAACGTAATTACAATGTCAAGTACCAGAGTCAACAACGCCCAGGTTTTTAAGTCTTATCCAAATAACAGGAACAAATTTAATGGGAAAAAAACCTTCAAGTGATAATACCAAGAGTACACAAGGTAATACATCTCGGCAACTAATGTGAAATCCTCATCTAGTTTTTCAAGACAGTTACAGAAACCTAATGTTGTCTGTTTCAAGTGTGGAAGAGTAGGACACTACAGTCAAGAGTGTTACCGGAATCAACAGCAGTCGAAACCAGTTGGTCAAGTTGTAAAAGGTGACCAGGTGAAACAAACTACGAAGTTCACTGTGGGAAAGAATCAGACTCCAGAGAAGAATGAAACTAAACAAGCTGAATGTTTAGCAACCAGTGGAAATGTTACCTCAAGCAGTGAGTGGCTAAGCAGTGTGGAGGCTTTTAAGCCATATATCTATGAGGGTATGCTGTCAACTCAAGAAGGAAGTATGCATGGTACCAGTCAAGATATTACGTGATACAGGGAGTAACCATAGTGTGGTAGTACGTGGTCTCACCCTCAGTTGGAGAAGATCCTCACAGGAGATTCAGTTATTTGAGGGTATAGGAGGAGAGGAAGTAACTCCTATATGCCGTTTACACCTGTCATGTGAATTGGTGACAGGGAATGTTGATTTTGCTGTAAAGGACTCACCTAGCTGTGGAAGGTATACATGTTCTGTTGGGGAATGAAGTTGGTGGTGTGCCATTTATTCCTTGTCCTGTAGGGACAGACAAACACTGAGGATTAGTCCTACAGTAGAGTTGGAGAAGAATAACCCCCACCTGTTTCCTAGTTGTTGTAACTACCAGAAGTATGAAGAGGACTATGACTGCAAGTGAAGAAACTGAGGATTTACACACCCAAGAAGGATCAAGTGAAGGATCTTTGTGCTTAGAAGAATTAATTCCAGGGAAGTGAAGTTTCCCATAGTGGCTGACCAAGAAGAAATTTCCCAAGAAGATGAAGAAGACGACGACGACGAAGAAGAAGAAGAACCTGATGTTCCTGAAGAGACTCCGAGTAGTCAAAGTGTTACTGAAGACAGTAGTGAAACTACAGTAGCTGAGTTAGCAGATATTGAGAATTCAACCCTTGAAGTTGGTCAAGTGACAAGAGAGAAGCTGATGGACTTGCAGAAGAAGGATGCATCGTTAACTGATTGTTCTTCAGAGTTGTTGATCGAGAAGAGATGCAACAAACTCCTACCTGTTACTATCTGAAGGAAGGTTTGCTGATGAGGAAGTATAGACCTACAGATATACCAGGAGATGCTGTATGGGGCGAATATCATCAAATTTTGATTCCAAAATCCATTGAGAAAGCAAGTGGTTGTAGTAGCTCCTGAGTCTGGACATATGGGAATCAGGAAGACTGTGGAGAAGATCATGAAATATTTTTTCTGGCCTGGACTTCAACAGAGATGTTAGTAGGTTTTGTTTTGTCGTGAGTGTCATACCTGCCAGATAGCTGGAAAACCGAATGAAACCATCAAGAAAGCCCCCCTACAACCTATAGAAGTTAGAGGAGAACCCTTTAGCAAAGTGATTATAGATATGGTTGGACCACTGCCGAAGACAAAGAAAGGAAATGAGTATTTGTTGACATTAATGTGTCCTGTGACAAGGTATCCAGAAGCAATCCCTGTTAGAAACATCTGCCAAGATAGTTGCTGAAAAACTTGTGGAGTTTTATCAAAGTTTGGAATACCAGAATAGTACAAAGTGACAGAGGAACAAACTTTACTTCAAAGTTATTCCAGGATGTGATGAATTTGTTAGGAGTGAAACAACAGTTATCCACTGCCTATCATCCAGAAACTCAAGGTGCCTTAGAAAGGTTCCACCAGACATTGAAAAGTATGCTGACAAAGTATTGTTCTGAGTCAGGAAGAGAATGGAAGGGATGTTGGTTTACCGTTAACTGCTGTTTGAAGTTAGGAGTGCTTATCAAGAAAGTATGGGATGTTCACCTAATGAGATGATTTTTGGAAGAGAAGTTAGAGGACCGTGAAGATTCTTGCAGAAAAATTGGGAAGAAAATCAAGAGGGAAAGTCAAGGAGAGTATGTGAAGAACTTAAGGAAGAGGTTGAAAAGAGATTAGAAAATTCTCTTTAGAAAACTTGAAAATGAGTCAAGAAAAAATGAAAAGGAGATTGATGCTAAGACTAAGCTAAGAAGTTTTAGTGTTGGTCAACAAGTGTTAGTGTCTTACCTGTCAAGAGATTTCCCCTCACTAATAAATTTCAAGGTCCTTACAAGATAATTCAGAAGTTAAGTGATAGAACTTATGTGATTGAAACACCAGAAAGAAGAAGAAAAACAAAGGAAGATACATGTGAACCTTTTGAAACCTTATTTCTCAGAAACTAAAACTGAAACTGTGTCAGTAACCCAAACAACTTTATCTACAGAAGACGATGATGGCTACAAATTGGGAGCTGCAAGCAAGATGAATAATTCTTCAATTTTGGAAAATTTGGAGGATAAACTGAAACATCTGAGTGTTGAACAAGGTGAAGACTTAAGTGACGTAATTAGAAGTTTTCCAGAAACTTTTTTTCAGATGTGCCTAGACGTACTGATCTGACCAAGCATGAAATCAAGATTCAAGAAGATGGAAACCTTTCAAGCAAAGAGCCTATCGCTTATCACCGTATCATAGAGATGTTTGAAGAAGGAAGTTGAGTATTTGCTGCAACATGGATTAGCAGAACCCAGTTCAAGTCACTTCAGTTCTCCGTGTGTGTTGGTGAAGAAACCAGATGGTTCATTTAGGATGTGTACTGATTATAGGAAGCTGAATTCTATCAGTGTGGCTGATCATTATCCTTTGCCTCTTATAGATCAGTTCCTTGATAATATTGGGCAAGCAAATTTGTTTCCAGATAGACTTGTTGAAAAGGATATTATCAAATTCCCTTAGATGGAGAATGCTAAGTTGCTGTCAGCTTTTATTACTCCATTTGGACTATATCAGTATACTGTTCTGGCCGTTTGGACTGATGAATGCACCGCAACATTTCAACGTGTGATGGATCAATTGCTAGGATCAATAGAAGGAGTAGGTGTATACCTAGA
>NC_087216.1:33633372-33840872 GCF_015104395.2 Macrobrachium nipponense
GCGACCCTCTTAAAATCGAAATTCTTACCTTGCTTACAAGCGGAGCGTCGGCGGGGAGGTTTGCAAATGGCGTCTTAGTTAGGACCCGCCCTCCCTCATACGTCATAGCTTCTGACGTCATCCTAGGCTCGATCGTTCATTGGTTAATCACACTCACACACACACTCAGTAATACCTTGAAATTACATGAGGTTAGGTTCCAGACCATCTCATGCAAGAAATTTTCGCATAAGTTTGGCACTGTCTCAAAAAATGCTAACTAAATGTGCTATTTTTAAAATGAAATTAAACTTACTGTAATTTTTTTCTAAAGTTAGCTTAATGCACTACCCTTAAAAAAAGAAATAGAGGATCAGAAATTGATTAAAACCCTGCTTGTAGTGACCAGAAAGGGGGGCAAAATGAAATGCCCAATCTGGACAGTGCTAGCATAGATGGTGTAACAAAGGTGTGGGGGATTGAATGTAATAGTACAGTAGTACAGCAAATTAACAGATGCTTTTGGGTGGTTTTTTTACAGTCAACAGGAATTCCACAATTGTTAAACAAACTAACTAGTACTTTACACTTAACAAGAGATATACCTACTCAAAAATATTAAATCTAACATGGTAGTATTAGGAAATATCTCAATGTGGTAGCTGATAATTAATGAAGTCTATAAGTTCAGGTGTGTTTCTTTTTATTGAATATGACTACACTCGTTTTTTTTTTCCATCTGTCCACCCACCTGTGGTGTGTGCATATGGTAACACTGCGTCCCGGGCTTTAGATAGTTACATTCAGCTTACATTCAACAATTATATAATATCCTATTTCGAATATTAACGGTTTTAATTGCATACAGTAAAATTATTAAAACACTGTTCAGTTGTAAATGTACACCCAGATATCCTTTTATTTACCTAAAACTTACACTTAGCGTAAATATCTAAAGCCCGGGACGCAGTGTTACCATACGCAAACACCACAGGCGGGTGGACAGATGGAAAAAAACAGAGTATAGTAACATCACAGACGGTCCTGGTTGCAGAATATAAACAGTGGAAGGGATGTACTATAATCTGATTAACTGTACATAAAGAACTAATGTTTAAGACTTGAAGAGTACCTTATGGTGGAATTTCTTTCTTTGCTGTCTGCTCATTACCCCTATTTAGGGTAATTTACTTCAGCTGAAAACCCTTGGTTCATAGGAGCCCAACTTTTTTTTTTTTTTATTCTAAAGACCAGTGTCCCTGCCTTTTCGATATGTTGCAACCGAAACGTGGAAACTTAGAATGAAATAGAGGTTTTAGAAAAAAAAAATTTGCTTGCACATCTCTTAGTTATCATTTGTGAAAAAATCTGCATACATCATATGGGAATATGAATTACCAATGGTTAGGTTCTGAGTACTATCACATTGATGGAGAGGGGTTAAATTAACACATACTATTGTCAACCCCTGCTTATTTGTGATTCTGGATTTGCGGACTCACTGATTCGCTAGATTTCTCTGTGGAATGTATATGTAGTAGTATGCAACATCACGGAAAATTCGCCTATTCACTGAGAAAGTCTCACTAATTACAGTATTTTCATATTTTCATGACTAAATGTTTTTAATTTTTTTTTTTATTTTACTATTAATTACTTGGTATAAAGCAATTTAGCCTTTTTTTTGCTTTAACTATCAATATTAGACAGTTTTAAGTGCCTTTGATGGGTTTTAAGTGTTCACAGATTTTAGCTATTTGGGGGGTGGGGGTGTGGTATGCATCACCCGCGAATACTGGGCGTCGACTGTGTCACATATATTTGTAGTACAATAAAACCCAAAGCCATTCGCTGCTTAAGACAGTGAAAAGAAAAAGGGGTGAGAGTGGCTTGGAGAGCAAGATGTGAGGGAAAAAGATATCCAGGGAATAAGTGAGATGAAGTAATAGAATCTAAAGATGAAACTGGAAAAAAGAAAACCCAATTGCACCAAGAAGTAAGTTAGAGAGGTTAGACAGCTAGATGGAATAGAGGAAGCTGGGATGGATATAAAAAGGCTAGTGGTGCTGCTAGGGGATGAATGGATGCTGCAAACCCTCCGGCAATGCCTACAGTGCTACCACGCCTACAGGGATGTAGCCTAATTGAGTGGTAATAGCACAAGAGTAAGAATGAAATAATTAGAGCATCCTCATCCTAACCACCAGTTTTTTCAATTGGTAATCAATCCAAGTTGAATTATTGTATTACTACGTACTAATTATCAAATTTGAAATTCTCACATATATAACATCCAATGATGAATTATAATGCTATCAGTACTTCTTGTAAGGTGCACCTAAGCATTACTCGAGGTTTTGCAGTGTCCCTTAGGCTCCAGCTGTAACCCATGTTGTTGTGTTTTGTTTTTACTGTACCTCTTGTCATATTCTATTCCATCTTACTTTCCACCCTCTCCTAACAATTGATTCATAGTGCAACTGCAACATTTTCCTTCTGTAACACCTTTCAAACCTTTTACCTTAAATTTCTGTTTTTAGCGCTTAATGATCCGTACAGGCAGTCCCTGTCGTACGACAGGTTTGGCTTACGACATTCCGAGGTTATGACTTTTCAATTATATATTCATCAGAAATTATTTCCAGGTTTACGACGCATGTTCCAGGGTAACACTGCTTATGATGCTGATCTGACAGAAAGAAATATGACTCCCAAAAATACAAAACAAAATCAATTAATTTGAGTTTTTTTTAATGAAAATGCAATAAAATGCATTTTGCATAGTATTTAAAATACACCCAAAGCATTAAAGTAATGTTTTCTTAGGATTTTTGATGATTTTTCCGGCTTACGGCACATCTCAAGAATGGCACCCCTGTCGTAAGCCGGGGACTGCCTGTACTAGGTCCCAGTGCTTGGCCTTTGGCCTAAATTCTATATTCAGTTCAATCGCCAACTAGAGCTACTTGCAGATCCTTTGTAAGATTTTCCCTCTGCTTATTCCATCTGGCCCTGGTCATGAAAGACAACATGATTGGTCAGATCACCATAATCACATCAACTGTACAAGCAGTAACAGAGCATCTTGCCCGTACATTTATTGTTTACACCTTACTTTATGAGCACTCACAAATTTCACTCAAATCCTCCACGCTAGTCCTCTTAATTTTCACTAGAAAATATTTTGGAGATTAAAAGGCAGATCTGAAAAATCTCATCTGTACATACTGGATTGTCAAGTCACTATCAAATAACAACATTCTGGATGAAGTGGAAAGGGATTACTAGACTGCCAGTGAGTACAGCAGAGATCTATTATGCCTATTATGATATAAAAGGACTGTAATTTTAACTGCAGGATAGTTTGATAAGGCAATAAACACTAAAATGCTTATTTTCATTTCCAAATTGTATCAGGCAGTTGCAGAGATGTGGAATTGAAAGCCTAGAAAAATAAGCAGAATTGGTTTGAGCACAGTGCAGATCAGTAGGAAGGCCAAGAAAACCATGGATAAAGAGCACAGAATAAAATAGAATATATAGAAATTAAGAGAAAAAATTAACTATGCTATGTATATGTAGTGAGTATTCAAAGTCAAGACAAAATGAGAGGGAATGGGCTAGCAATTCTTAAATTACACAAGGCAGACCAGTGCCCATTATTGTAATTTCCAAATGATGATACTGAGATTTACCGTTCCATCCTAATCATGAACACAATTGACATTGAAATTCCAGTCATTGCCCAGACATTTCCAAACCCAACCTGTAAGATCACTTACTTCCTTGTCATGCTGAACCAGCTTGTCACTAGTGTCCAAGTAAGAAAGCGGCAAAGGTGCTAGTTCTACACACTTGCAGAAATATATGGCCAAGAATAACAGACCTATTTGTGTCATAATCATTCCTGCCCTTGAAGCTGTACTGTAGAGCCATGGTAAATACTCAAACAGCTCTGAACTCTACCTTTATCTTGGTTATAAACTGCCCCCATTATCTTGATCTTATCTTATTGCCCCTGTGTCTAGTGTTGTTGCTAAAATGATCTTTCTACCTTTATCTGATATGAGGATGGTAGTTACATTGTTACAAAGATAGAAGTAATTCAGGTATGACAATTTTGCTTTAGTTCAGTTGCTTGATATTATACTCAGGCATAATACCCTATTTTTATTTCAGTTTTCATTGACTTAACTCCACATTGCTGTGTTATTATACACACCAACCTTTCCTTTTCCTAAATAACTTATTTTTACACGTGTGTTCTGTTCTGGAAAACCGTACATGGTGACTTGAGGCGGTTTTGTTTCAACACTATACACTTTACAAATGGTAATAGTACTGGAATAATAAGAGGACATAATGAACATGACTCTTCAAGGAGAGTATAAGGCATTTTAGCAAAAAATGCATACAGCAACTTCCACTTTTAGTGTATTCAATTACAACCAGAGCTTTCAAATAGGGAGCAGGCATTTCAGAGCAAACTGAACCTGAGGAACATAATATTATACACTGGGTTTAAGAGAAACTTGGATTGAAAACCTGGATCTTACTGGTTGAGAGGGGTGGTTGGATCCTCTCCCTGTGTGTTGGTTTGGACTGTAGAGAGCACCTGCCATTGCTCACATTAATGCATTTGGTTGGTCGCCCTCCCTTGAAACTGCTTACATCTACAGCTCTGATGTTACTAGCAATGTCAAAACTGATGCATGCCAAACTTTTGTGCTAAGGTGGTGAGTGACAGGAGTTTATTGTTAAAGTTCATGGTTGGTTTTTCCTCTAATACTCTAAATCTGTATGGATGGCACTGTTCTGATATTTCAGTAATTTGCTGTCATGTTAGTCCTTTGCCATGCTGCCGTAATTGACAAAGATGGATAGCCCTGACACCGAATGAGATCGTTTTTAAGGGAAGCATTTGTCATACAAATAAATGACACTCCATTAGATGCTCTTTTTTTTAATGGCATTTTCTGTTTATGGGATGTGATGCCTTGTAGAATAGGCGATTGTTCAGATCAGCCTGTAGTGTTTAAAATACTTGGTTTTGTTGTTAAAGTACCATCCAAGTCGTCTTATTTATATGCTTATTGATATAGAAGAGTACTTACCCAGCCACAGCTACCAAAATCAACTCTCAACCAGTCAAAATTAAGCATGCCTTTCTTTAAAAACAAGGTTCTTCCCCCTATAAATACTTATAAATCTACCCTGAGGCTATAGTTTGCTCTGAAGGTGCCCACTGTCCAGGTGAAAGTTAGCTTGTAAATACAAATTATATACTCCAAACTGAAGTGCTGTTTACCTTTGCTACTGAAAAGAAAAGATTAGATGTTCCTTTGAGAGACACTACTCAACCTTCCCAAGGAGAAGGGAAAAACAGAAATCTTTAATAGTAAGCATCCTTTTACTTTTAAGAGTTCTGGCGAGGGAGAAGTACATTACAATCTAGCTTGAACTTTTTATTATACATTTTCAAGATTTATAAAATACATAAACATCACATAGCATGTCATCTACTCAGCATGTCATCTACTCATCCTTCTTCTCATCATCTGAATCCATCTCAACGTCACTATCCATGTCGCCATCATCTTCCTTGTCCATCATCATTGTCGTCATCGTCATCGTCATCCTCATCCTCACTCTCATTGTCAGAATCATCTTTGTCATTGTCGTCGTCATCATCTTCCTCAATTTTTTTTCTTCTTCAATATCTTCTTCCTCAACCAAGGATTTCTCTTCTTCGCGCTTCTTCTTCGATTTGGTCTTCTTTGACACCTCGGAAATGATCCTCTGCTGACATCCTCCTCGAGGTCCTCTTTCATTGATAACGACATTTCCTCTCTGCAAGAAAAAGAAATACGTGCTGTCAATCTATTCAGACAACACAATAAACTTGATAAATTCAGAACTAAACACAAGTAATTTCAACAAAATAGTTCTTATACTGCTGACCACATATCACCTACAGCCTCTAGTTATAAATGAACGAGGCAAAAGATAGAGGCATCAATATCTATAGTAAATCAGGGATAACTTTAAAATGCTTTGGTGTGGTCTCTTTCTTTTTTTTGCCATCATACTCTGACCAGACATACCACAGTCTAGATTACCTAATTACTGTTTTACTTACAGTAATTAACATTCTATGCAAATTTCCATACTATAAACATTCATTATTTTCCAAATAAAATTAGCAAGGTCTTGACCCTTAATGGACAGGCTCATGAGTATCTATAACAGGTTTTGAGTGGTGGACGGGCTAACTCATATGAGCATTAATACTCCGTGCCATACAATTTAGATGAATTTAGCAGGAAAGATGTTCATATCACTTCAATGATCCATAAATGACTAATGGTAACTGTAGTAGCTCAGCACAGAACAGAGGGTGATCATTATGCCTTGAGACTTGATAGGAATTTCAAATATATTGCCCCGCACCATCCTATGAAGTCTTTATATTTATTTGCTCATAAATATTCCCATGGATTGCTGTTGGTTTAATTCTTATCTTTCATGAAAGTATATCAGCTGTAATTGTAATTAAAAAAAGTGCAAAGAAAAATATTAGAAAAGCATGTAAAAAACATGTATTCACAAAAATTTACTTCATCTCCCCATCTCGGTAAATCTCAAAAATATTTTACAATAAACATACTCAGAATTTATTAATGATTTTAGGAAAAAATGTATAACTTGGTAAAATTTATGAGTGCCTATGAAAAGCAGCCCTGGACAGGGTTGTAAATGTTCACTTTCAACTTCCCACCCATTGGAAGGTACAGAAAAATGTTAACATTTGTTTCTGTTTACCATGCATTTGCCTATCTCTCTTTCCATTGGTAGTTTTTTTTTCTTAAGTTGGCCAACCTTATGCATTTGTGGAATTTTTGTTTCCAAGCCTTGTCATCCTGGTCATCCATTACGTATACGTAATATTCAACTCTGCACAACTTACAGTTAACAAGGAAGTACTATATACTACCACAAAAACTTGGCATATTGAATAACTTTACTCAATTTTAAACCTGCACGCCCTTAGACCACAACACAACATTTAAAAAAAAAAATAAATAAATAAACTAAATTTTGATACTGAAGTTTGTAAAACACCTTAGAAGTTTGATGGAGGGGGGCAATAAGGCCAACAGTGAGAGCAAGTGACAAAATACACACACACACACCACACAACTTACTCTCAGTCCAGCAGCAGGAGATCGAATAAGATCAGGTGATCTCTGACAAGGTTTCTGTTGGTGGCACGTTGATTTTCAAAGTCTTTCACAAGTCGATCCATCACAAACTGTGCTCCCTCTTTCACGGATTTCTGTGATTTTCTTCATGGCCTCAACTGTTAAGAAAAAAATGATGCAGTTTTAGCATAGGTGTGCTTTTACAGTCACTCAAATGATATGCTTGGAGGTATACACGAAACATTACCTTTCATCAAATATATGACTACTTTGATGAATACATACATTACAATTGTATTTTTTATTCCATGCCCAAAAAGCAAATCCAGATTTAAGTATTATATAATAAATAATGAATAATCAACTCAATGCAATGAGAATTAAAGGCAAAGGTCAATACACTATCATCACTGCAACAAATGAAAACTAAAATTAAAGGATTGAACAATTTAATGGTAAAGCTTGCAAGCCCTTCCTATTTCCTCAATTTACAAATTGAAGTCAAACCTCAATTTTAAATTCTATCTATGCTGATTTAAATGTGAATACATTAAAAATTGCCGTTTACAGTTATGATAAAATGATGTACTGCAAAAATCACACCTTTCCACTTTTAGAAACAGATGTCACCTTCCAATCTTGGTTTTCCATACTTAAAAAGCTACTCAACACATTACTCTGACCAGTACTGGGAAAGACAAATATATTCGACTGTATTCTGAATGGAATTAACAGTGAATAAATAGTGTGAAAATGGATTACAATCTCAACAGCACAACAGTGATGTCATTCATTTGTACATGTAAAAAGCATGAATAGTACATGGAACAGATTCCTAGCTAAGGCATTCTTGATGCCCTCCTCACAGAAATGCAGTGATTAGAATAAACCATTCATGAAAAGTATATATGGGTACTCTAGTTGGTACGTACTCCAAAAATCAATTTTTAAAGAAAAACCAACCATAAAAGGTATATAAAGAAATTTTATTAGTAGCAAACACTTACGTGTCTTTGCCCACAATTCTCTGTTGTACTTCATGGGAACATGGCGCCTCTTTTCAAACTCAATGAAGGATCAACTGCCAACTCCTTCCCTGCTGCTTTGCGGAATGACTTTGTCCAGCGGATTTTTGTTTTTCTTGGATTTTTCTTTCTGTTGAAACAGCCTGCGGCATTTCGAACGACAAAATCTGAAGACCTTGAAAACAGAGAGAAAAAAAAACGAAATACTCTTTAATAATTCAATCTAACGCTAAATATAATAATTTCATTGTTTTAGTTAACCTATTACAGGCAGTCCCCAGTTATTGCCTCTGTAAGGTATGTTATGGCGCCTTAACTTCATTAACGACACCTTACGGCGCCAATAACCGAAACCTAGCCCCCGTTATGGTGCCATAAATCACCGATTTTATAGACAAGCGCCATAAAAACGGATTACCATTAACTGGGCACTGCCTATACAGAGCCCATTTCAAAGGTAAACAAAAGGGCAAACCCAGAAGAATCTGTATGTTTTATGTCAGGTTAAGCAGGGTCTATGACCAAGCACCTGGCAGGAAAGACATTATTTACAATTTTTAGGATTACAGATGAACATGATGATTCTGACCTACTATGCTACAGTACTAGCCTAAGAAAGGCTATGTGTTTGAATGATGTTCAGTGTTACTTGGCCAGGTTCAGGGGCACTACTTCCTAGTTAAAGGTAGGTTTTTACGTGTGGTTGAAATATGCTCTCTCAACATGATCCCCCTATCTTAGGAAATTTATAGAGATTACATTATCTTTAGCAATAAGAAAAACCTAAATTTTTTATTTTGGTCAAATTTTCCACTTGAAGCCATGACCCCTCTTTCTACATTGCCCCATACCCTAGTGGGTGCAAATGCACATTACTACATTTCTGACATTCATTTTATTAGCAAATAAGTGTGCTTCAAGATAGTGAAACCAACCTCATATTCTACATTTTGCGGAACCACTGAAGGAAAGCATGGGTTTTTTGACGGGAAAAAAACAAATAAAATACAAGGATGTTAATCCCACCGATAGCTGTCATTCAGAATAAGTTAAGTTCATGGAATGTATCCAAACTAAAAGCAGCACTAGAGTAAGGCTGGTACCCTAGTGTAAGTTAGGTGTGGTTGGTTAGGCCATCTGTTTAATGGAACATGCACCTTCAAGAAACATTCAGCATCATAAATTAAGCACTTTGATGGAAGTATAATTAATTCAAAACATACTAATAACTCGCCAAAAACTGCCTTTCTATTGTAGCCTGTGCAATGCTAAAATCTGTTTGAATCTAGTCGAACCATGCCTACATAGCCTGTCAGGATCCAAGTGCAACATATGGTATTAGTGTCCCACCTCGGTGGTCACGGTTCGATTCTCGACCATTCCGTTGAGTAGTGAGAGATGTGTATTTCTGGTGACAGAAGTTTCATTCTAAACGTCGTTCGGAAGTCACGTAAAGCCATTGGTCCCGTTGCTGAATAACCACAGGTTCCATGCAACGTAAAAGCACCATACAAACAAACAAACAAAACATTACAGCCTACTGCGCCTTTTTCCCATTTGTACTCTTTCACAAAACGATCAACATAGTACCTATCTGCTTAAGATATTTACTAACACATTAGGCTGTTTTAGCCTAATAAGTTATGTTCTTTGAACTTTTCTACATTTGCTGTGTTAGCAATGAGAACTTTTAAGAGATAGGCTAGTGCACCTACCTTGGTATCCTACAATTTAGGGAGCCATATTGTGAAAGTGGGGTTTTTGGGTGGTGAACATGACAAGTGAAACATAGATTGATGCTAATCCCACTTAGCCTATAGCTCTCATGCTGAATAAGGAAAGCTTATGGAATGTTTTATAACTAATATCATGCTCTGGGGGTTAAGGACCTGGTATGGAGGTTTAGGTTTGTGTTAAATGTGACTGGTTAAGTAATCTAGGTATACATTTATGCTAAGTAAAAAAATACAATAATAGACTTTAATGGTATGCACTGAAACCTAACAAAGTGATGATTTTGTGACCTTGCCTTACTTAATTGGACCTAGTATAGGCTAGATACATTACCTACACTAGGTAGGCTATTTAGATTAACCACATCAAAATTAAAGATTGGATGACATTAGGAAAGCACATATTGTAAATGGTAATTCTATAGGAAAGGGGCTCATAGGCTTATTAAAGAAAAGTAATTACCTAGAGTTAAGGAGAATACTGTACAGAATTCTTAGACACTAGTCATTAAGTGAGGAAAAGCTTATTACCTAGTCCCAAAAAACGT
Source organism: Macrobrachium nipponense (assembly GCF_015104395.2). Taxonomy (NCBI): domain Eukaryota; kingdom Metazoa; phylum Arthropoda; class Malacostraca; order Decapoda; family Palaemonidae; genus Macrobrachium; species Macrobrachium nipponense. Next base: position 33,643,860 of record NC_087216.1, read on the forward strand.
AACTTTAAAACAAAAAAAAAAAAATAGTGAAAAAAACTAAGTCACCGGAGCTTCGTCTCTCACTGAGTCAACTTACAGATTGATGTCTGTATCTGCGTGCGCATATAAGGACTAAAAAATATCTAAAACAAGTAACAAATGCACTACGTACACAGTAAACCCATTTTTACTTCCTTACTTCTCTATAATCCATTCTTACACAATAAATATGGAAATGCTCTTGCACAGCTATTATTTTGTTCTTCGTCATCATGGCAGTAACTTCTACAAGTGTTCCTGTGGATAACTGACTACCTTTCAATGTGAAAAGCGTTATAACGTATGGTCATTTTTGTTTTTTGTATTGGTAGTTTGGTAAGTAGTTCGACCTTGACCCAACCACAGTGACACTCAAAAGAACGTGACGTCGCTGTACAACCGTAACAGCCAGTGCCCTGTAACCTGTGGCAGGTGCGCAGCGCAAAAATTCCTGCTTGCCAAGAATGTTTTCAAAATGCGGATACTAAGGCACGAAGCGCCATTCCGCCAAACTGACACTGAAATCAGGAATGTGCAAAAAAAAAAAAAAATGTTTTCGTCTTCCCCACCCAAAACCCCTGTTCCCACCCGTGGTCCCCCAAGATTGTTGGTGTTTGTAAGGGTTTTCCTCATTTTATGATACTGAAGCATCGCTAAAGTATTATTTTAGCATTTTAAGCTGCTTCTCATATAGAAACTGGTGCCCCCTTTCCTATAAAATTACCATAGGTAATACTAAAGGTTAGGCGGTAGATCTAAGCCCGTTATACTGCAGCGAACTAGACTGTTGACGTTTTCTATAGAATTTGATCTCCTGAACAAGAATTTAAAGTAATATTTTTTGGCCAGCTGTAATTAAACCTGTAATTTACCTTTGAACTCTACCCTAAGGTAAAGGGGACCAATGGGAATGCGGGGTTCTGGGTGGGTAAAACACTTGGGAGAATTACAGGCCTAAACTCTATCCTATGATAAGGGGGCTGATGGGAAAAGAGGGGTTATGGGTGGGGTAAAACACTTTGGGGTAGGTTTTGGCGTGTTGTTTCCTCTTATTTATGACATTTGAAACACGAAATACAAGCTGAAATAAAGCTACAAATAAACTGATAATGGAGCCATTGCATAGCCAAAATCCACCTATTATGACGCCGAATCCTACTACACATGCGCCATGTTATGGGAGTCAAGAGACCAAGGCAAGGAGAGCTTTTGTTTCAGTAAACATACACCGACTCCTTACCTATGTTACAATTCTACGCTTGCCTTCCTTTAAGGGGGTTCGTCTCCCCCGGTCAGGTAACACGTTCTTCTAGGTTAGGTTAGGTTTAGTATCATAACCTATATGTTACACTCCTGCTGGTTACGTATCCCACCAAGGTCTACCAGAATTCAAATATGGCGGTTTGTTTACGTTTAATGGCTCCGAACCAAAACTTCGAAGATTGTTCAGTTGAAGTAGACTGTGGCAGTTGACGTTTTCCTATGTTATTTTACTTACTTTACAGGTTTAAGGTAATATTTTGCTGGCCGCCTGTAACTAATCTGTTATTTATCTTTGAACTCTGTACGTCGGTACATCGCACCCCTTGTACTGTCATGTACCTACGTAGTCTTCAAAGGTCAATAGCGGTTTAATTACAGTCGGCCAAATAAATATTAGGGTAAACAATCATGGACGATCCTCCATCATCACGCTGGCCGGGTCTTATTCACTTGATATTTAATTGGTGAAACAAAAATACAATTACAGCTCTAAGCATACCATTCAAAAGATTGAAGTTTCGTCAACATCAAAAGATTGAAGTTTCGTCAACACAATGTGATATATATGAAAGCCCCATACGAACTAAAATAAGCATGTGATGCTCTTTGTAAAATGACGTTATTATGATATAACAGTTTCATGTATACTTACCTGGCAGGTATATATATAGCTATAATCCTCTGACGCACTAGCAGAATTTTCAAAACTCGCGGCAGCCGCTAGATCACTGGTAGTCCAGGTGATTGCCACCCCTTTCCCATGGCGCTAGCGCTCGGAACCCTTCCCATTTTCATCAGATTTTCTCGGAACCCTGTTCTCCTGAGGGGAGGCGGGTGGGAATTTAATTATATATACCTGCCAGGTAAGTATACATGAAACTTTGTTATATCATAATAACGTCATTTTCATGTATGACACTTACCTGGCAGGTATATATATAGCTGATTGACACATTTGGTGGTGGGTCAAAGACAGCAACATCGTCAGAGTTTAAAACTTAATTAAAATTTTAAAATACTCTTAGGTTCCTTACCTGCTAAGGTAGCTGACTTCATAGGTCCTGCCTCTTAGCCTGCTAAACCTTATTAGCTTTCAACTAGGATGTGACCTGAGTGTTGAAGAAGCCATCAAAAGGGTCTGACAACTGGACGGGACCAATTCGTTGACAGTACACCCTAGCCCTCTCTCACCACGGGCATTCATGCTAGGAAATGTTAGTCCACCTGAACCACACACATACGCATTATAACTAACAAAGATACTCCAAGGCTGAAGAGGTACTAAATCCTCTCAGACAACCATAAAACACAAAAACTAATTAAAATATCCTAGCATGTTAGAAAGTTATGGGGTGGCAACTCCTTTGCCCAATACTGCACCTGAGGATAAGTAAGGGCCCAAAGTTTGACAATTGTCGAATGTTGTTTTGATGTTTCTCAGATAGTGAGAGGCAAAAACTGAGTTAGTCCTCCAAAACGTCGTTGAGGGCCATATTTCTCTTGAACGCCAAGGGGACGTGGCTACCGCTCTTACCATCGTTGTGCCTTAACCTTAAGAAGGCCGAAGTTCTCTTCCTGGCATAGCATATGAGACTCCTTAATAAGCTCCCTTATGAAGAAAGCGATAGCGTTCTTAGTCATGGCTCTGCTGGGGTCCTTCACAGAGCACCAAAGTGAATCTGAAGTACCTCTAATACTCTTAGTTCTCTCCAGGTAATGGCGCAAAGCCCTTACTGGACATAGAACACTCTCTTGTTCTTGTCCCACAAGATCTGATAAACCCACAATTTCAAAAGACCTTGGCCAGGGATGAGATAGGTTTTTGTTCTTGGCTAAGAATTCCTCCTGAAAAGAGCATATTGCCATGTCATGTTTCCAGCCCACATGTCTACTAATAGCTAGTTAGTTCACTCACTCTTTTCGCTGTGGCCAAGGCCACCAAAATGATCGTCTTTTTAGAGACATCTCTTAAAGAAGCCTGACCCATTGGTTCAAACTTCTTAGTTCCAGGAATTTCAGAAAACTATATCTAGGTTCCAAGAAGGAGCCCTTATCGTTGTTCTTTCCTTGTCTCAAAGGACCTATGAGATCTCTCAGATCCAGATTGTTAGTAATATCTAATCCTCTGTGCCTGAAAACAGAGGCTAACATACTCCTGTAGCCTTTGATTGTCTGCGTACATAATCCTGCTTCCTCCTTCAAATACAGAAGGAAGTCTGCCATTTGGGTCACAGAGGTACTGAAGAAGAAACCTTTCGACTCTTTACACCACTTACGAAAGGACTCCCACTTCGCCTGGTACACCTTGATTGTAGAGGCTCTTCTTGCTCTGGCCACAGCTTTGGCCGCTTCCTTAGAAAACCCCCTCGCTCTGACAAGTCTTTCGATAGTCTGAACGCAGTCAGACCCAGAGCGATGTTCTTGTGATACTGTTGAAGTGGGGCTGTTTGAGTAGATCTACTCTTGTTGAAGTGTTCTTGGTGTGTCGACTGTCCATTCCAGTACCTCTGAACCAATCTTGTGCCAGCCAGTAGGGGGCTATAAGAGTCAGTCTCGTGCCTTGACTCTCCCTGAATTTCTTCATCACCTTTCCTAGAATTTTGAACGGAGGAAAGGTGTACGCATCTAGGCCTGTCCAGTCTAGAAGAAGGCATCCACTGCGACTGCTTGATGGTCTGGGACTGGAGAGCAGTATGTCGGAAGCCTCTTCGTATTTGCGGTTGCAAATAAATCCACCACTGGACTACCCCATAAATTCCACAGACTCTGCATACTTCTAGATGAAGGGTCCACTCTGTAGACAGCAACTGACCTTCCCTGCTCAACAGGTCCGCTCTCATATTCTTTTCCCCTTGAATGAACCTGGTGAGCAGGGTGACGTTCTCCTTCTCTGCCCACAGGAGGACTTCTTCCGCTAACTTGCACAGTGAAACTGAGTGCGTTCCTCCTTGCTTGCGAATGTATGCCAGAGTTGTGGTATTGTCCGCGTTCACTTGTACCACCTTGTTGCGGATCAACGCCTTGAACGTTTTCAAAGCCAAGAAAATCGCCATCAGTTCCTTCCTGTTTATATGCCAAGCCGCTTCCTCCTGCTCCAACGACCTGACACTGGATTCATGAGGGCCTAGAGTCGCCTCTCCCCACCTGCTTCCAAGCATCTGAAAATAATACCAGGTCTGGGTGGGTTCCTTAGCTGGAGCGATGCCCCGTCCGCTAAACTTTCCCGGAGTTAGCCACCAGAGTAAATTCCTTCTTGATCTTGTAAGGAATTCGAAACAGGAAGGAATCCGGTTGCGATTTTCTTGGCCTAACTTCGTTCAGGAAGATTTGTAAAGGTCTCATGCGAAGTCTTCCTAGAGAACGAACCGCTCCAGCGATGAGAGAGTCCCCAACAAGCTCACCCACTCTCGCGCCGAGCATTGGTCTTTCTCTAGAAAGGCTTGCACTTTCTGAAGGCACTGAACTTGCCTGTCTGGTAACGGAAAAGCCCGAAAAGTCACTGAGGAAAATCTGAATCCCCAAATAGATTATCTCCTGTTTGGGGATCTGATTCGACTTTTCTAAATTCACTATCAGACCCAATTCGTTTGTTAATTTCAAAGTTGCTTCTAAGTCCTCCAGACACTGTTGTCTTGATTGGGATCTTACAAGCCAGTCGTCTAGGTATAGCGATACCCTGATCCCTAGAAGATGCAGCCACTTCGCCACGTTCGTCATCACTCTCGTGGAACACCTGCGGAGCCGTGCAAAGTCCAAAGCAAAGAGCTTTGAACTGAAATCCCTGTTTTGGCTCATAAACCTCAAATACTTTCTTGATCCTGGATGAATGGGATGTGGAAAATACGCGTCTTGAAGGTCCAAGGTGACCATTCCAGTCCCCTGGACGTACCGCTGCTAGTACTGATTCGGTCGTTTCCATAGTGAATTTTGTTTTTTCCACAAACAGATTGAGGTGACTTACATCCAGCACTGGTCTCCATCCGCCCGAGGCTTTCGCTACCAAGGAAAAGCCTGTTGTAGAATCCTGGAGACGAGTGGTCCAGAACAGGTTCTATTGCTCCTTTCTTGATCATGGAGCGGATTTGCTCCTGCAGGTCCTCTTCTTTCTCTGGATCGTGGTAATGGGATCCCAGGTCTCTCGGTGATGTAGAAAGAGGAGGCTTCTTTAGAAGGGGATCTTGTAACCTTCCCTGGCTACCGTGACGACCCAAGGGTCCGCTCCCTTGTTGTGCCAAACTTCCCCAAAAATCCGGAGTCTGGCCCCAACTGATGACTGGAGGACTTGTACATCACTGCTTGTTAGCTGGCTTCGACCCTCTCTTGGGAAGAGCCCTTTTTTTTCTCTCAAAGGAGGATCGAGTAAATGTTTGCTCGAAAACGGCTGTGAGGTAGCCTTAACTCCTTCGGAGTCTTCTTAACCCCTTTTTGGTGGCAAAAATTTCCTTACAGAAGACAGCAGATCCTGAGTCACTTTGTGTGTTAACGACAACGATATGTCTTTAACCAACTCTGCAGGAAAAAGTTGATTCGATAAAGGGGAGAAAAATCAACTCTGATTTTTGCGCGTTGGATACGCATTTCGCCGCAAAAAGAGGGACGCTAATTCATTCGCCCCATCTCTCAGGGCTTTATTCATGCAGGACATTAAATACTGCTTGGTAGTTGATGAGAGGACGAATCCTTTTCTTCTAAAGTGCGAGCAAGCGCTCCCAAGGACCAGTCAAGAAAGTTGAACACTTCAAAAGTCCGAAAGACGCCTTTCAGAAGATAATCCAGCTTTGAAGACATCCACCAAACCTTGGCCGCGTGCAGAGCATGCCTGCGGGAGCTGTCCACAATGCTGGAAAAGTCCCCCTGGGAGGAGGCAGGAACTCCCAGGCCGAGACTTTCCCCTGTAGCATACCAGACCCCCCGACTTCGAGGCCAACTTGGCTGGAGGAAAAGAGAAAGAAGTCTTCCTAGCTTCCCTCTTCTCCTTCAACCAGGTGTCAATCCTTTGAAGGGCTTTCTTGGCAGAAATCGAAAGTCATCCGCATAACGCCGATACTTTCCTGACGCCGAATAGTCGGAAGACAACACACTTCCCAGTGACGCCTTTTCTACGGCGCACTGCTGCAGCCTGGGACACAACAGGACTGCCTGAAGGGACAACTGATCGCATGGTGACCCCTCTCGCCTCCCTTCGACTGTCGACATGCTTCTCCCATGGGTCTGGGAGCTTGGCAGAGGTCTAGGCCTAGGAGCACGAGAGAGACAATCAGCCACCCCCTCCACTACACTGTCACACATCAAAAGCACCCACTTTGTCCATAAGACGCTGAATCTGTTCGCCCATAGATGCTAGGGCAGCAAAAACTTGTACAATATGCGAGTCCCTCGCATCCTCAGAAACAGCAGCAGGCGCAGGAGAAACCTGAGGAGAAGGTGCAACAACTTCTACTTGGGAAGGCGGTGGAGAAATCATACTGAATCATTCAAGGCCTTACTTGAAGAGCCTGACCTCTCACTCCGAGACACAGATCTCCTAACTCGGTCTCTCTCTAATCTCTCCACCAATATTTCGTGAGTCTTCCACTCCTTTTCATTCAAACTCTCACACTCCTTACATCTATTGTCCCAAGTACACACACACTCCCTACATTTCTTACACACAGTGTGAGGATCTACCGACGCTTTCGGCAGTCCAACCTTACATCCTTCTTTCACACATACTCTAAAAGTCACACCAGAATCAAACATTGTAAGAAAAAATCCACAGCGATTGCCAATGCAACTTTCCAATACGATACCAACGAATTCTCCAAAATAGTGAAAAGTCAGCAACGAGTTCGAAATCCTAGCAGGGAACCCTCAACGATGTTGACGGTTCGGCTGGCAGAGAAAATCTGATGAAAATGGGAAGGGTTCCGAGCGCTAGCGCCACGGGAAAGGGGTGGCGATCACCTGAACTACCAGTGATCTAGCGGTTGCCGCGAGTTTTGAAATTCTGCCAGTGCGACAGAGGATTATAGCTATATATATACCTGCCAGGTAAGTGTCATACATGAAAATATGTTTTCAAGGCAGTTTTGAAATCCAATATGGCGGCTATCGTCATGCTGGCCGGTCTAATCACGGACAATCCACCATCTTCCCAGCACTCATTTCAACAATGTTAGCGTATATATGTAACGTTTATGATCTTACTCAAGATTGCAGCTGTAATCAGCACAATAAAACAAACATTTTGTTGCCTATATTAGTGAAAGTATGAAACTTGTTATACCCGGGGTCATGGTTTGAACTGAATTCATTTTTACCTTGTAATTGGTGGTTTTATCCTTATTGCCCATCACAACTGAAACTCCACAGTGCTTATTTGATTGTAAGTTATACACATTATTGGTCTTAATCCCACTACCAAGTTGCACTTGAACCACGTTGCTGTTCCTGGTTCCTAAGCGCTCGCTCCACAAACAAGTTACGAGCAGCAGACGATGACACTGTTTATGAGGTGCAAAGCTTTATTCCCTTAATTGTTTACTTTACTCATTATTCAGTTTAACTTTACTTTGTTACTTCAAAATGTTATTTAATTCATGTCTATTATCCCTTTTTTTTGCAACCAAATTACCCCGAAAAATTTAAGATATTTCTAAAGTAGATACAATCCAATGTTTCTAAACTAGTCGTACATTTGCTGCCGAAAACCAATTCTGCTGGAGCAGACCGACGATTAATGGATTATATATATATTTTTTTTTGCAAGCACTTTTCAATGATTTTAAGTCTATATTAGTATTTTGATTTTTTTTGTTTTTAACAACTGTATGAACCAGAAAGAAATGTAACCTTTAATGTTTGCACACTAAGAATGGCAAAATCATCGTTGCCATATTAGTGGAGCTTCACACCATATGACCGATGCATTATCATACACTGGTTTCCATGAATTCTAGTTGTCATAGTAATACAATAATGATAAAATTGCTTTAATATCTGTCATAGTAATGCAATAATGATAAAATTGCTTTAATATCTATTATATATACTTCCAGTACATAGGCTAATTTCACAATTTCCACGTTTTGTATAAGTCTTATGCCCAGTTTTGGTGGGTGAACACATACCAATTGGCGCGAGAGAGAGAGAGAGAGAAGGATGGTGAAGCGAAGGAAGAAGGACAGGGGTGGCAGTGGAGGTGGGGGAGAGGTAGATGGAGCTTTTTACTGCTGTGTTTGTATCCATTTCTGGATAATGGAGTTTTTGTCTCTTGGTACAAGGACAAGTGTCGTTATTCTTTACGATTAGTGATTCACGATACCTTATAAATTATGCACTGGGTGTAAAACACACTATAGCAAAATCTCGTTCTAATACGAGTGTTCGTTACAGAAATATTGCCAAAAAATGTGCTTGCACTGTCTTTGAAACCCATAGTAGGTATGCTGCTTAGTTGTCAATCAAGTTTTTTGTAATAAAGTATTTTTTACATGCTAGCTATTGTATAAATTTGTATTTTTCTCAATCAAAACATATGCTCCTCAATGCTAACTTTCCTCTTTTAACGACTTTCTGGTCATTGCAAATTCGGCCCCATTAATTTCTTATGGTGTGAAAACAGACAAGAGGCACAGTGAGCAAAAGCGATTGCTTCACACTTTGGCGGTAATCCGGCAGTAAAACATCTTCATATATCCAAAAAAGTAAATAATAAAGATATATATGCACATTACGATTAAAACAATTACATGAATAGCTGATAACAATCTGCATTAATAACTGGTAAACTGTTCTGCAAGAAAGTTGAGTATAGCAATTCATCTACAATAGGTACGAAAGTCAATATGTCGTGATGTCTAATACAGGACTTAAAAGAACGTTCTAATTCCGAAAAATAATCACTTTAATTTGAGTCAGGAATTGAGTTACTTTTTCAATAACGAATATTTTCAAATTAATCATCATAAATATGTGAAATATTGATGTTTTACTATTTATTTAAATAATTATCTAGTGCAAGCTTCGTTGTCGTCTTCTACCATAACAGTAGTTTCCTTAGAAACTTCGTGGTTAGGGACCGTGTTCCGACTGTTGTGATGAAAGTGCCCCAGCATCTATGGTTACAAGTGGTGTGCGGATTTACCACAGGAAATGGGAAGTTTGTTGACGCAAGCGACCACAAACCTCTAGATGGCGTCAATCTTCTAAGATATTTAAGCATAAGTAAAAATTTCGAAAGCGTTATGGTGAGATTTGCAATGCGTTGGACACCCTTTTCACTACCCTCTGTTTAATGCTTTAAATTAGGCCTTAATTTCTGACTTTGGAGAAAATACTTACTTCGAAAGGAGAGTAGAGGTCTTTAGCTGCGTCTCTCACCAACAAGAAGTCGCGACTGATGCCCATCTCCGGTGTCAGGACGTGTTATAAGTACTTTTTCGGAGGGTGGCATGCTGTGATCGTCGGTAAGTTGATTCAGGCCATGCGGTTGCTTACCCTAAGTAAAAATTTCGAAAGCGTTTTGGTGAAATTTGCACTGCATTGGCCACCCTTTTCACCACCCTCTGTTTAAAGCTTTAAATTTGGCCTTAGGGTAAATCACCACGGCAGGCCAACCCTCATCACGGTGGACGGGTCTTATTCACTCGATATTTAATTGGTGAAACAAGAATACAATTGCAACTCCAAAGCATACCATTTAAAAGACTGAAGTTTCGTCAACATAATGTGATATATGAAAGCCCCACACGAACTAAAATAAGCATGTGAGCTCTTCGTGAAATATGTTTTCAAGGCAGTTTTGAAATCCAATATGGCGGCTACGTTTTTCATGGAAGGTTCTGATCAGTGACGGCCACCATCTTTCTCAGCCTTCCCAGCACTCATTTGAACAATGTTAGCGTATATATGTAACGTTTATTGATCTTACTCAAGATTGCAGTTGTAATCAGCACAATAAAACAACATTTTGTTTGGCCTATATTAGTGAAAGTATGAAACTTGTTATTCCCGGGGTTATGGTTTGAACTGAATTCATTCTTACCTTGTAATCGGTGGTTTTTATCCTTACTGCCATCACAACTGAAACTCCACAGTGCTTATTTGATTGTTATTATACACATTTTGGTCTGAGTTCACTCCACACTGCACTTTAAACCCGTTGCTGTTCCTGGTTTCTAAGCGCGCGCGCCATAAACACAGTTATGAACAACAGACAACGACAGACGACGAAACTGCAAAGTTTTATTCCCTAAACTGTTTACTTTACTCGTTATTTAGTTTAAATTTACTTTATTATTTAAAAAATTTTGATTTAATTCATGTCCATTATCCCTTTTTTGCAACCAAATTACCCCGAAAAATTACAGATATTTCTAAAGTAGATACAATCAAATGTTTCTAACGTTTTCGTACATCTGGCTGCCGAAAACCATAGAGGAACTGAAATACGGAAAAGTGCATAGAGGAACGACTACGGAAAAGTGAATTATATACATTTTTTTTTTTTTGCTTTTTTGTTTCTGCTAGCACTTTCATTGATTTAAGTCTATATTGGTATTTTGAATTTCTTTAATAATCGTATGCCAGAAATAAATGTAACCTTTAATGGTTTTGCATGCTAAGAATGGCAAAATCATCGTTGCCACATTAGTGGAGGCTTCACACATACGCCGTTCCATTATTATAAACTGTTTCCATGAATTCTAGTTGTCATAGTAATGCAATAATGATAAAATTGCTTTAATATTTATGTATATATACTTCCAATACATAGCCTAATTTCACCAATTTCAACGTTTTGTGTGTAGTCTTATACCCAGTTTGGAGGGTCAACACATACCGAATGGCAACAGAGAGAGAGAGAGAAAGGAAGGCGGAGGAATACGAAGAAGAAAGGGATGGGGGGGGGGGGGGGAGGGTAGATGGAGCTTTATACGCATGTTCGTATCCATTTCTGCATAATGGAGTTTTTGTCTCTTGGTACAAGGACAAGTGTCGTTATTCTTACGATTAGTGATTCAAGATACCCTTTAAATTACGGCACTGGGTGTAATGCACTATAGCAAAAATCTTGTTCTGTTACGAGTGTTCGTTACAGAAATAGGTATTGCCCAAAAACGTGCTTGCACTGTCTCGGAAACCCATAGTAGACATGCTGCTTAGTTGTCAATCAAGTTTTTATAACCAAGTATTTTTTACAAGCTAGCTATTGAATAAATTTGTATTTTTCTCAGTCAAAACATATGCCCCTCAATGCTAACTTTCCTCTTTTAACGACTTTCTGGTCATTGCAAATTCGGCCCCATAATTTCTTATGGTGCGAAAACAGACAGAGGCCCAGGACCGAAAACGATTGTGTCACACTACGGCGGTAATCCAGCAGTAAAACATCTTCATATATCCTAAAAGTAAATAATAAAAGATATATATGGCGCATTACGATTATAACAATTACATGAATAGCTGATAACAATCTGCATGAATAATTGGTAAACTGTTCTGCAAGACAGTTGAGTATACCAATTATTTACAATAGGTACGAAAGTCAAGATGTCGTGACGTCATAATACAAACTTAAAAGAACGTTCTAATTCAGAAAAATAATTACTTAAATTTGAGTCAGAGTCGAGTTACTTTTTCAATAACGAATATTTTCAAATTAATCATCATAAATATGTAAAAATATTGATGTTTTACTACTTATTTAAAAATTAGCTAAGAGCACGCTTCTCGTCATCTTCTACCAAAACAGCTGTTTACTCCTGGCTTGTTTGTTGGTGAGAAATCGTATTTCGATTGTTGTGATGAAAGTGCTCCAGCGTCTGTGGCACAAGTGGTGTGCGGATTTATCACAGGAAATGGTTAGTTTATTGACACAAGCTACTCGTAAACATCGAGATGGCGTCAATCTTCTAAATACCTCGAGTTGTAAGTAAAATGTTGAACGCGTTTTGGTGAGATTTTTGCACTACGTTTGAGACCATTTTCAGTACCCTCTGTTTAAATCTTAAAATTTGGCCTTAATTTCTAACTTTGGAGAAAATACTTCGAAAGGAGAGTAGAGGTCTTTAGCTCCGTTTCTCACCAACAACAAGTCGCGACTGATGCCCATCTCCGGTGTCAGGACGCGTTATAATGTACTTTTCGGAGGGTGGCAAGCGTGAATGTAGGTGGCCTGCCGTGGTGTTTTACCCTATGCCTTGCACAATTCTACCGATCTTGTGTAGCGTTACTAATGTAGCCTGTAACCTACGGCACGCGGGAAACTCTTGCCTACCGCGATCAGAGTATATGGCAGGAGTAAAATGAAATATAGTGCAGTTCAATAGCCATAACAAGTAACATCGTAAAGAACTACCGAGAGCAGATTACTAAACTAGCCGCACTGGCGACATGGCCAGGCGAACACACCTGACGTTACCTTTAAAACCTTATGTTCATGGTAAGTAACTCTAATACACTTGCTAACCTTACAGTCATTCCTGACAAACATCATCCCGTGTCCGGGATAGACTTTACTGGAGCAGAAATAACACCTTTCGATGCGCATTTTGATAAAATATTTGTTTACGTCTTGGCGTTCGCCCCAAGATGGCTTCAAGGACCGACGGAAGAACTACTCGCTGCCGATAAAATGGCGAGTATAAAATATTTTAAAAAATAATTTTATTCTCGTTTCGTAATCAAATTTAGTCTAAAATAAGATTTTTTATTATAAACAAACATTTATCAAACAGGTATATATTTAAAATATCAATATATAAACATTTCAATAGCTTAACAGACTCCGTCGTAAAGTTGTACTAATGCGTCAGAATAAAGCATATAACGTTTACGTTCTTCCATGTGCGAAACTCATAGATGTATCAAATTAGAGTATGGTCGATGTGGTAATAGATATAGATATTATAGTGAGGTCACGAAGTAAATCTGTATTAGATTGAAGGGTTAGAAAAGGTAGGAATAGTAAACAACAAGAGAGACCAGGGATATTTAGGAAAATGGATTAACAAAAGAAAGAGAAAAGCTTATAAAACTTTAAAGTACTCTACACCTAAATTAAATTAGAGTATGGCGGTCTTCAAGAAAGTACGTAACAAAACTATAAAATGCTTATCATACTTTAGATTAATCTGCACCTAGCATCTAACATGGACAGCATAGTATTCACACAATTGTTTTAGAAGTAAACGCCTAGGAACAGGAACTACTGTAAAATTCATCGTTTTAACCTTTGGTGAACAAATTTGTCTAGCTGACGGAATGGTTCGAGAATAAAGCAAACAAGGAAGGTGCGCAAGTAAATTTATGTAAAGGCATACATAAAATAGATAAAGACGGATTCGAGAGAATTATAAAATATGGCATCTCTCTCTCTCTCTCTCTCTCTCTCTCTCTCTCTCTCTCTCTCTCTCTCTCTCTCTCTCTCTCTCTCTTGTGAGAACTTACACTTTTTTTTATATAAAATTTAAATTTATGTTTCTTGCCTCAGTCCCCTAAAGATTCTGTTATCATTAAATTTTTGTCGTCATTAATATATTGTCTTTTCTAACTGAATCCCTACTGTTTTGCACCTATTAATCCTTTCCTCTTTGCTGGTTCTTCCAGTTTTCTTGCGGTCTTGGGGATTGGGTGGGGGTTTGCATACGTCAAGATGGGAAGGGGTTGGTATAATTGAAGGAGGCGGTGGCCAGTGTTGCCAAACCCGCGGTTTACCCGCCCAATTGGGCTACTTTTGAACACCTTGCCGCGGGTTATAAAAGGGTACCGCTACTGGCCTAAAATTGGGCTACTCTGGAAGAAATAAACCGCGGCTCCAATAAATTGTTTAAATGGTCTCTACAAATGCAATTTCTTTTATAATAATTTCAAAGTAGAAATGTAGATCGAATATTCTATTTCAAATTTCAATAGTTCACAGACAGTTTAAACCATAATGATGAAAAATTGTAAGTTGGTATACCAGACAGGCTGACGCCTGACTGACGCCTTATAGACCAGACTATTATGGCGTTTGCCAGTTAAGACTTTAAGACTTCACTGCTTTCACGAGTTTAGACATCAGTTTTATCTTTACCACTCAGTGAGAAGGTTGACTTAGTTCAAAATGCCAAGAGTGTAATTTGGAGTGTATATAAAAACACATTATAACCCAAAATGGGAGAGCGAGGAACTTTTGAAAGAGTGGATTAGAAGTGTTCCTGGAGATGAAACAAAAGCTAGGTGTCGGTTTTGTAATACGGTTATAACAGCCCACCATTCAGGTTTAATCAAGCATTCTAATACTGGTACACATAAAGCATATATAAAAGCAAGAGAAAGTAATGTTACGAGATTTTTTGCTAGTACATCTTCTCAGCAAATCAAGCAAACAGATCACAATCAAAAAGTTTCAGATTTGAAACTTTCACTATGCATTGCTTGCCATACATCGATCAATTCTATTGATCATATTGGTGAAGTAATGAAGGACTGTGCAAAAGGCTGTACTTGTAATAAAAACACAATACGCGATCTGCAACTTCACCGCACAAAATGTACCAACTTAATAAAAAATGTTTTAGGTCCCGAAATGAAAAACCAGCTAATTACAGATATTGGATGCAATCCTTACTCTTTGATTATTGACGAAGCCACCGATATAACTACAAATAAACAATTGTGCATTGTGGTTAGATACTATAGTGAAACAAGCAAACATATGGTATCTACATTTCTAGGACTTGTTGTGATCGAAGAAAATTTCTGAACAAAATGCCCAGGTAAAATAAATCTGTATTATGAAATTCTTTTGAATGCCTAAAGCAAAGGGACTATATACTTAGATTTTGGTGATCCAGAGATTGCATATCTCCACCATCTTTTATTGCCCATTTATCATACTGTAAAATTAGTCTATATCTAGAAAGGACATATAGCCCTTAGGTATATTTCACAAATATGTTTTTAAAAAATGATCTTATGAACTATATTAGTCAGCAATAATTATATATAAATTTAAATGGAATCATATTAATTACAGGTTTTAACTGATGCAATTTGCAAGTTTTTGGGTGAAGTTGGATTAAGTATTGAGCAATGTCTTGGACTTGGGACAGACGGTGCAAGCGTATTATGTGGTACTAACAATTCCGTATTAACCAAGCTTCAGGAAAAAAATCCGTCAATCATTGGTGTGAGGTACGAAAATGTATTTACAGAATTAACTTGTTATAAATATGTAGGAATTAATGTTATAATATGAATGAAAATAAGTTCTCTCTCTCTCTCTCTCTCTCTCTCTCTCTCTCTCTCTCTCTCTCTCTCAAATAAAATATTTTCTATTTTGTACAGATGTGTGTGCCATAGCTTGCAATTAGCTTCCAGTAAGGCTGTTGAGACTATGCCCAGAAACGTGGACTTTCTTGTTCACCAAACCTACAATTGGTTTAGTTTCTCTAGCTCTCGCCAGACAGCATATAAAGATATATTTAAAACAATAAATGATGGCACGACTCCATTGAAAATAATAGCACCCTCAGGAACACGATGGCTGTCCATTTTTCAATGTGTGGATCGAATCCTATCCCAGTGGGAAGAACTGAAATTGCACTTTCAGCTGGCTAAAGCAAACGAAAAATGTTATACAGCAGAAATGCTCTATAAGATGTATGCTGATCCTGTTATTAAACTTTATGTAGAATTTTTAAAGCCAATTTTGGGAGAGTTTAATAGAGTCAACAAATTATTTCAAGGCAAAAATGTTTCTTGCTTGAAGCTCTTTGCAGATTTAGAATATTTTTTCAAGTACCTGATACAACGTACCATTAAACCAAGTGTACTTAAGAATACAGAAAATTTGATTAATTTGAATTTCGAAGATGAAGCTATATTCCTAACTTTTATGGAGACAGATCTGGGAGCACTCTTTTTTATTCAGTTAGACAAGTCCCGGATTGATTCTAATGCAAAAATTGAAGTACGACGGAGATGCACAACCTTTTTAAGGGAAGCTTGCAAGCAGGTAGCAAAGCGCCTTCCAAACAATTTAGGCATGCTTAAAAATATGACTTTGCTCAGTCCAAAAATTGCAACAAGCGCAGTTAAGCCAAAAGTGACAGAATTGCCATTCATTTACACCCAGTTTAAAGGTGATCTGCCAAGTTTTGAGACCGAATGGAAACAGGTAATTGAATATTGCCTTTATAATTTTTCTAATATTTTTATGAAGAAAATACTTGAAAACTTGTTACTATCCTGACAGACTAACTTAGATGCATTTTTAAGTCTTTAAATTCAAGAAATTTCATTTAATTAAAGTAGGGAAGTCAATATTTCTTGATTACCTCAAGACTTATGGAATACTATGTCGCTTCTTTTATTTTAACACTTTTCTATATTTTTACACTGCAGGTAAATCTTGTGGACTGGGGTGAAGCAGTCCATAAAGATCCTGTTGAATTCTGGGGTAAGGTGTTGCAGTATGAAGATGCAGGCGGAGAACGGGCATTTAAAATGTGGCAAATTGCCTTGAAGATATTATGTCTTCCTATCAGCAATGCTGATGTAGAAAGAGTTTTTAGCCAGGTCAATTTAATCAAAACGGACCTCAGGAACAGAATGGGACATGACCTCCTAACGGCAATTTTGTATATAAGAAGTGCCATGCATACTCAAGAGGGGGAGGAGGACAAAAAATGCCAATGCCCAAATTTTGAGCCAAATGAAACTATGATTAAAGCACTACAATCTAGTTCATTTTATGATCATGTTGAATGAACAACAAATTTCTTTATTTCTTTTTATTTTGCTCATTTTAATTTTGTTAAATGCCATTCACTAGTATTAATTTTGCAAGAAATATTCGGCTTTATTTTCTGTATTTTTGAATAAGAATTATATAAGTTTTTCGTTATTATACTCTTCTACAAAAGCTTAGTTGATTGATTTCGATCCCCGGCCCCCTAATTTGTTTCTATAGAATATCATATCAATAGTTTTTAGTACCAATTTAATGGTGGCTAAGTTGCTATATTTGGGCTACTTTTGAAGCAAATGCCGCGACTTTTGAGGCTTTGCACCGCGGTTTGGATGTCAAGTTATTTGGCAACCCTGGCGGTGGTGCGGTCTTGTAGAGTCACTCCACTCTCGAGAGAGTACAGGACCCATGGATTTTTGGCAGGGAAACCTCTTAGATGTTGGTACGTCGAATTTTGTTGTGGAATTAGTGCTCTGTACTGAATTCTGATACGGTGAGTTCTTTGCTATGTAATTTTCATGGTAATTTGATCTACCACCAGCTATCTAGGCAGCTGCAACTCTGCCATTAAAACTATTGAACAAGGCGGTTAGGCAGTTTTGTGTGATGGGAAGACCCCCCTGCCTGTGCCTGGATGTACACTCCTCTTTTACCTAATTTTGTCTTCCAATGAAGACAGCTCTTGCTGAGTAGCCATTTAATCACGATTTCCTTGGTGGGATCTTTTTTTCTTCTGTTTTTTATATACTACCTACCTACTACTACTAGCAGTTTAATATACCTAACTACTATTTCAGTGGTCTGTGTTTGTTATTATTGGAATTATAGGAAATATGCAAACCCACTTGGTCCCTACACTATAGTAGTATACCTATAGGTACAAACCCTTCGTCCTCTACATTAGGAATTACTTTACGGTGAAACTGGAACACGGCTGTCAAATTCTTGAATAAGGTGGTTAGGCAGTAGTAACTACTGTCTGTAGGCAGGTAGACCAGCCTGCCTGGTCTACCTGCACTCCACTTTGCTTTCGGCTGTCTTCCATTGAAGACGTATGTTGTGAGCTCTTGTTGAGTACTATAGGGGAAACAACCGACTGGACTAGCTGATCAAGTTTTCACGGCGTGTGATCCACCCTTTGAAAAAGTACTTTAAAACGTCCTGTCACCGGGGATGGGCACCAGCCACGAGTCATTGGTGGAGAGAGCAACAGCTCGAGACCTCTACTATCCTTTCGAAGTATCTTCCCCAAAGTTAGAAATTACAGTAAATAACTGCATGGACTGGCCCAACACACCGACGGTCACAGCTGGACACCCTCCGAAAAAATACTATAACGCGTCCTGACACCGGAGATGGTCATCAGTCACGACTTGTTTGTTGGTGAGAGACGCTGCTAAAGACCTCTACTCTCCTTTCGAAGTAAGTATTTTCTCCAAAGTTAGAAGTTAAGGCCAAATTTAAAGCTTTAAACAGAGGGTAGTGAAAAGGGTGGCCAACGCAGTGCAAACTTCACCAAAACGCTTTCGAAATTTTTACTTACGATTAAATAACTTAGAAGATTGACGCCATCTTGATGTTTGCGGAGTTGCTTGTGTCAACAAACTTCCCATTTCCTGTGATAAATCTGTACACCACTTGTACCCATAGACGCTGGGGCACTTTCATCACAACAATCGGAAAATGGTCCCTGGCCACGACGTTTTTAAGGAAACTACTGTTTTGGTAGAAGAAGACGACGAAGCGTGCACTAGATAATTATTTAAATAAATAGTAAAACATCAATTTGTTCCGATACGAATACAAACCATCGGTCCTTTAACAACAGGAATGTAACTTGCGGCAGCTGGAACCGGTCGTAAGCTTCAAACAAGGGAGTTTGGTAGTTAACTGCTTGTCCGACAGTCGGCGCATCGCGCGACTGGGAGGTGAAGATTCACTTTGCTTTTGGCCGCGCTGGGTGACAGACGTGTTCTCCACTTCTCTCTACCCGCCTTTCGTCGTATGGTTTGTTTTCTCCAAACCTTTGGTTTGCTTTTGTGTGAATTGTGTTTCAATACTGTAAGTACATGTGCTTTGTAGTATTACCAATTTACTATGGATTCTCGTGAGCTGGAGAGTTTCCCATGCCCCCCCATCAGCTGCAGGATTTGCCCTGGTGTTGAGGGCCGTAAGTGTAGGGCCTTCTGCTCCTTCTTGGAAGCTGATCCTCATGAATTGGTGTGCTCGGTTGTCGGGGGCACAGAATGCTCTCGCGCCAAGCCCTGTGATATTTGTTTTGTGGTTGGAGGAGCACTGGGCACGCTTTGAGGGGAGGAGGAAGCGACATAAGCCTGCCAGGGAGTCATCGGAAAGTTCTCCGGCTACTCCCCTGGTCGCTGACACGTCGTCTTCTTTCCTCCCTCCATCTCGGCTCCCGCGTATGGCTCCTTCCCCTTCGGGGGGGGTTTCTCGCTCCTTCTCTTCGCCCGATCCGTCGAGCGTGGGGAAGGGGGCGAGGTACCCCGACATCCAATTGTACTCGGGGTCTTCCGTTCGCTTGGGGTGGGACTTGTCCCCCCCTGGGCGAGGGGGAACCCCTCCTAATAACCAGACTTTTGCCTCCTCAGGTGCGACTGCCGCGGGTGACGACCTCGGCCAGGTGTGGTGCTCGTTGGGTCTCCAGGGGACACTGAGTGTTCGGGGGCTGTTGCATCACCGGGCGAGTGGCTCTGCTCCAGTCACGCACGGTCCGGTTACCACCACCACCACCGTGTCGACCCCAGGGTATGCCGCCCCTCCTCACCTGGTTTATACGCAGCATATTGCTACGGTGACCCCTTCAGCTGCAGTGCAGGCGCCGTTCCCTAGCGTTCCGAGGAGGGTCGTAACACTGCCGCCTGTCGCCGCTCTCGCCCCAGCCCCCGACTTCCGGTGCCCAAAGAGCTCTCCCCTGGACCTGCCACCAAGTACCCAGGAGGTTGCTGGCCACTGCCCTGCCTCCTGCTGTTCCTGGTGTTCCTGCCGTGCCTGCCGTACCTGATGTTCCTGCCATACCTGGACCAGCCCCTGCCGACGTCGTTCCTGCCCGTGGTGTAGCTCAGCAGTGGCAAGTCATGATCGGCCACCTGTCGTCACTCGAGAAGTTAGTCCCTCACAGGCGTCTTCACCTGTAGTCTCTCCAGTGGAGACTAAAGGAGAGTTGGTTACAGGCAAGAGACCCGCTGTACTTCCCCGTGTCCCTCACGGAGGAGGTGAGGCAGCACCTAGCCTGGTAGCTGTACGACAGGAACCTCGTAAGAGAAGTGCCTCTCCACACTCCCTCCCCGGAGATGTTGCTGTTTTCAGACGCGTCAACCGAGGGATGGGGCGCACACCTGGAGGAGTTGCTGGCTGCAGGAGTGTGGGATCATCATGACAAGCAACTTCACATCAACGTCCTGGAGCTCAAGGCAGCGTTCCTTGCTCTCCAAGAGTTCCAGAACCGCCTGATGGGACACTCGGTGGTGTTGATGTGCGACAACACCACAGTAGTGGCATATGTCAACGAACAGGGGGGGCCTAGTATCCCTCCCGTTGCACCAGTTGACGTTGCAGGTGCACAAGTGGGCCGTGCTTACTAGATAGAGCTGTCAGCCCGCTACATTCCAGGCAAGAGGAATGTAGTAGCAGACAAGCTCAGCCGTCGGGATCAGGTGATAGGGACTGAATGGTCCCTACACCCAGACGTGGCAGAAAGGCTCTTCAACCTGTGGGGGTGTTTAGTCGTGGATCTGTCTGCCACCCGGCACAACAGGAAACTTCAGGTTTTCTACTCGGCTGTGCCAGACCCATGGGCAGCTGCAGAGGATGCTCTTCAACACCCGTGGGACAACCTCTTCGTTTACGCCTTTCCCCTGTTCTGTCTGATTCGCAAGGTGATCAGCCGAGTGCTGGTCACCCCGAATCTCAGGATGATCCTGGTGGCTCCTGAGGCCATTTGGTATCCGGACCTGCTGGCTCTTCTTGCAGGAGCACCGAGAGAGATTCCCCCTTGGCACAACCTTCTCGTCCAGCCACACATGGAACGGTACCACCAGTCAGTCCAGTCCCTTCATCTTTACGGCTGGCTGTTATCCACCATCTCTTGCAAGCGAGAGGCTTTTCTCGCCGAGCAGCAACAGAGAAGTCTGGGTACATCAGACAGTCCTCTGCAGCTGTGTACCAGGGAAAGTGGGCCGTCTTCTGTGGTTGGTGTCGTAGATGGGGTCTATCTCCTCTCAGAGCCACTCCTCAGCAGGTTGCGGATTTCCTTGTCTTCCTTCGCCAAGAGAAGCTCCTCTCCGTCCCCACAATCAAAGGATACAGGGCCACCCTGGCCCTAGTCCTGAAACTGAGGGGAGTAGATATCTCGAACTCATTCGAGATCCCCCTGCTAATGAGGAGCTTCGAGAGGTCTTGCCCACCCAGGGAACTCAGGCCCCCGGGGTGGGATGTGACTCTCGTCCTTAGGAGTCTGACTCGAAGACCCTTCGAGCCACTCCAAGAGTCGTCAGACAGGGATCTGACCCTCAAGACCCTCTTCTTGCTGGCCCTGGCATCGGCGAAGAGAGTAGGGGAACTTCATGGTTTATCCTTCGACGTCAAGCATACCAGGGGATGGGGATCTGTGACGCTCGATTTCGTCCCGAACTTCGTAGCGAAGACTCAGAATCCTTCGGTCCCTGACGACCGGTTCGAGTCATTCACGATTCCCTCCCTACTGGACTTCACTGACAACGATGCGGATGAGATGCTGCTTTGTCCTGTGAGGGCGCTACGGCACTATCTGAAGAGAACTCGGCACCTCAGGCCTGAGTGTCGATGCCTCTTCGTTAGCACCGGGGTGACCAAGAAAGAAGTGTCCAAGAACACACTTTCTTTCTGGCTGCATGAGGTGATCAGGAGGGCGAATTAGGCTGATGGTAGCAACGACATCCGTACCCTTCGTCCGAGAGCCCACAAAGTCAGGGGTATTGGTCCTTTCCTTGCGTTCCGCAAGAACTTCTCCGTGGCGCAGGGTCCGAAGGCGGGGGTCTGGACCAACCAGACCACTTTCACCTCCTTCTACCTTCGGGATATAGCCCACAGGTCTTTGGACACTTTTTCCTTGGGACCCGTGGTGGTTGCTCAACAAGTTGTGTAGCTTACCGAGCACCCGAGCGGACAGAACAGCATCGCATCCTTGTGTGACTGCATGAATGGATGAGTGAATGAGTGTGTGACTGGCTTCTCTTCCCCATCTTTTTCTCCCCTCTATCTGTGGGCAGAGGAACGTGGTTGTCACTACGCTAGACACAGGAGACTGATGCAGGTGAGCTACTTTTATAGTTACTTTTATAAGTGTAATAACAAACAACAAGGGCGAGTTCACAACAAATGTGTTGCGTCGAGTCGACCAGTTGTGTGCCTTGCCAACCCACCCTGGGACAACTGGCGGGGGCCCGCCCGTCCCGGGACACCTGCCATGCCTATCCCGCTCATCCCGCCCATCCCGGGACACCTGGCAGGCCTCACCCACCCGTCCAGGGATGCCTGGCGGGTCTCGCCCGCGCATCCTGGGACGCCTAGCAAGAGAGAGAGAAAGAGTAACCTAAAAGTAGTTACTTTTATAAGTGTAATAACAAACAACAAGGGTGCATTCACACAAAATGTGTCGCATTAAGTGGACCAATTGCAGGCCTTCCCTGACCGTCCAGGGACTCCTGGCGGGGATTGCCCGTTCCCCAGACACCTGGCATGACTCGCCCACCCATCCCAGGACACTGCCATGAAACCTGGCGGGCCTCGCTCGCACGTTCCCGGGATGAGCATGTGAGGCCCTCCAGGTATCCTGGGACTGACGGCTGAAGCCAACCAGATGTCAAAGGACGGGCAGGTGAGGCCTGCCAGGTGTTCCGGGAGGGGCAGGCAAGGCAGACAAGTGGCCTAGGACAGCAGACCTCGCCTGCCCGTTCCCAGTAACTCCTGCGGGGATCGCCACCCATTCCCAGAACGCCTTGTGGGCCTCACCCAACCTATCCCGGACACCTGGCAGGCCTCCCCCCACCCATCGCGAGAAAACCTGGCAAGCCCTGCCGACCAGTCCCAAGACCACCTTGGAGACCTCACCTGCCCCTTCCCGGGACCTGTGGCGGGCCTCGCCCACCCATCCAGGGCACCAGGCGGCCCTCGCCAGCCCATCCCGGGACACCTGGCGGGCCACGCCAGCCCGTCCCAAGACACCTGGCGGGCCACGCCCGCTTGTCCCGGGGAAACCTGGTGTGCCATGCCTGCCCGTCCCAGGACACCTGGCGGGCCTCGCCTCCCTGTTCGGGGACACCTGGCAGGCCACGCCTTCCCGTCCCGTGACACCCGGCGGGCCACGCCTGCTTGTCCCGGGACACCTGGCGGGCCCGCCCATCATGGGACACCTGGCGCGGGCCTTGCCTGCCCATAACAGGACACTTGGCGGGCTATGCCTGCCCATCCCGGGACACCTGGCGGGCCCGCCCATCATGGGACACCTGGCATGCCACGGGCGGGCCTGCCCGTCCCGGGATACCTGGCGGGCCATTCCTGCCCGTCCCGGGACACCTGGCAGGCAACGCTTGCCCATCCCGGGACACCTGGCAGGCAACGCTTGCCCATCCCGGGACACCGGCAGGCCTTGCCCGCCCGTAACGGGGCGCCTGGCGGGCTATGACCGCCCGTCCCTGGACACCTGGCGGGCCACGCCCGCCCGTCCCGGGACACCGCCACGAAACCTGGTGGGCCTCGCTCGCACGTTCCCGGGACGGGCGGGTGAGGCCCTCCAGGTATCCTGGGACTGACGGCTGGAGCCAACCAGATGTCAAAGGACGGGCAGGCAGGCGAGGCCTGCCAGGTGTCACGGGAGGGGCGGCAAGACCAGACAAGTGTCCTAGGACAGCAGGCCTCGCTGCCTGTCCCAGAACTTCTGGCGGGGATCGCCACCATTCCCAGAACACCTGCGGGCCTCCTCACCCACCTATCCCGGGACACCTGGCAGGCCTCCCCACCCGTCGCGAGAAACCTGGCGGGCCCTGCCGACCAGTCCCAAGACACCTTGGGGGCCTCACCTGCCCCTTCCCGGGACCTGTGGCGGGCCTCGCCCACCCATCAAGGCCTGCCCACCCATCCCAGGACACCAGGCGGCCCTCGCCAGCCCGTCCCGGGACACCTGGCGGGCCACGCCAGCCCGTCCCGAAACACTTGGCGGGCCACGCCCTCTCGTCCCGGGAAACCTGGCGGGCCTCGCCTGCCCGTCCGGGGACACCTGGCGGGCTCGCCTGCCCGACCCAGGACACCTGGCGGGCCACGCCTTCCCGTCCCGTGGACACCCGCCAGGCCACGCCTGCTCGTCCCGGGACACCTGGTGGGCCAAAGGCAGGCCCGCCTGTCCCGGGACACCTGGCGGGCCATTCCTGCCCATCCCGGGACACCTGGCGGGCAACGCTTGCCCGTCCCGGGACACCTAGCGGGCTTTGCCCGCCTGTAACGGGACACCTGGCGGGCCACGCCCGCCCGACCCTGGACACCTGGTGGGCCTTATCCACCCGTTCCGGGACACCTGGCGGGCCTCGCCTGCCCATCCCGGGACACGTGGCGGGCCTCATCCACCCATCCTAGGACACGTGGCGGGCCTCGTCCGCCTCACCCGACCGTCCCGGGACACGTGGTGGACCTAGCCAGCTTGTCCCGGGACAGTTGGGGGCCTTACCCGCCCGTCCCGGGACATGTGGCCGGCCTTGCACGCCCGACTTGGGACACCTGGCGGGCCTCGCCCGCCTGTCCCGGGACACGTGGCGGGCCCTACCTGCCCATCCCTGGACACGCGGCCCGCCCGTCCCGGGACACCTGGCAGGCCTCTCCCACCTGTCCTGGGACACCTGGAGGGCCTCACCCGCCCGTCCCAGGACACCTGGATGGCCTTCACCCACCCGTCCCATGACACCTGCCATGACTCGCCTGCCCGTCCCGGGATACCTGGAGGGCCTCGCCCGCCCTTCCCGGGACACCTGGCGGGCCACGCCCTCTTGTCCCGGTGTCCAAGGATGGGCAGGCGAGGCCTGCCAGGTGTCCCGAGACGGGCGGGCAAGGCCAGACAAGTGTCCTAGGACAGCAGCCCTCGCCTGTCTGTCCCAGAACTTCTGGCGGGGATCGCCACCCATTCCCAGAACACCTTGTGGGCCTCACCCACCCGGTCCTTGGATGCGAGACGGGCATCACCTACCCGTCCCGGGATGCCTGGCAGGCCGCACCCGCCTGTCCGGGGACACCTGGCGGGCCGCGCCCACCCGTCCCGGGACACCTGGGGGTCCGCGCCCGCCCCCCCTGGTACACCTGGCGGGCCGCGCTCGCCTGTCCCCAGACACCTGGCGGGCCGTGCCTGCCCGTCCCGGGACACCTGGCAGGCCTCACCCGCCCGTCTTAGGACACGTGGCGGGCCTCGCCCGGCTGCCCCCGGGACCCATGGCAGGCATCGCCCGCACGTTCACGGGAGCCATGGCAGGCCTTGCCCGCCAGTTCCCGGGAGCCATGGCAGGCCTCGCCTGCCAGTTCCCGGGAGCCATGGCAGGCCTCGCCCGCCAGTTCCTGGGAGCCATGGCAGGCCTTGCCCGCCAGTTCCCGGGAGCCATGGCAGGCCTTGCCCGCCAGTTTCCCGGGAGCCATGGCAGGCCTCGCCCGCCAGTTCCCGGGAGCCATGGTAGGCCTCGCCCGCCAGTTCCCGGGAGCCATGGCAGGCCTCGCCCGCTCGTTCCCGGGACCCGTGGTATCCTCGCCCGCCCATTCCCGGGACCCGTGGCGAGTCTCGCCCGCCCGTTCCCGGGACCCGTGGCGAGTCTCGCCCGCCCGTTCCCGGGACCCGTGACGAGTCTCACCCGCCCGTTCCCGGGACCCGTGGCAGTCCTCGCCCACCCGTTCCCGGGAGCCATGGCAGGCCTCGCCCGCTCGTTCCCGGGACCCATGGCAGGCCTCGCCCGCCCGTTCCCGGGACCCATGGCGAGTCTCGCCCGCCCGTTCCCGGGACCCGTGGCAGCCCTCGCCCGCCCATTTCCGGGACCCTTGGCGAGCCTTGCCCGCCCGTTCCCGGGACCCGTTGCAGGCGTTGCCCGCCATCCCTAAAGAGAGTAACACCTCTGCTTAACCTTAGAACCAGAATATGCCACTGAATCCTTTCAATTCTCCAGGGGCTTCTCTCAATCCTCTGCTTCTTCTCCTTGCATGCCCGAATCTTCCTTGAATCCTCTTCTTCTTATCCTGGCACTCCACAAATCTTCTCTGAATTCGCTGCTTCTTCTTCTGACGCTCCCTGAATCTTCTCTCAATCCTCTGCTTCTCCTGGCACTCCACCAATCTTCTCTGAATCCTCAGCTTCTCCTGGCACTCCACCAATCTTTGAATCTTTTGCTTCTCCTGCCACTCCACCAATCTTCTCTGAATCCGCTGCTTCTCCTGGCACTCCACCAATCTTCTCTGAATCCTTTGCTTCTCCTGCCACCCCACCAATCTTCTCTGAATCCTCTGCTTCTCCTGGCACTCCACCAATCTTCTCTGAATTCTCTTCTTCTCCTGGCACTCCACCAATCTTCTCTCAATCCTTTGCTTCTCGTGACACTCCACGAATCTTCTCTGAATCCGCTGCTTTTTCTGGCACTCCCCGAATCTTCTCTGTATCCTCTGCTTCGAGTCCTGGCACTCCACCAATCCTCTCATTTTCCTTTCCCTTTCAGGAATCAATAAAACTCTTACAAAACATTTTATACTTATTTCCTTCTAACTTTCATTTCCTTCAACGATTAACAAAGCAAACTTATTACATATGAACATCAAACCTTCCATATAGTAGAGCTCAAAACTTTCATGAAATACAAACCTTTAGTTTTTTCAAAGATAAAATAAAGTATTGCAGTTCACTACTAAAATCCATTGCAAACTAAAATCAGTTGTAACGGATGGATTTATGAAAGAAGTCCTTTAAATTCGAGTTAAACTCAAATTATTATGTAAATAACAAAATTTGCTGCAAAAAATTATTGTGTAAATGAAAATCGCAGTTTGTAAATAAACTTTATTGATTTAAATAAAAAAAATAAACTTTCCATACAACAAACATTCTCCTCAAATTTTTGACATCTGATCCCTCTTCGCAAGGCCAGCTTAGACTTGGTAGCGGCTTTCCTTGAAGATGGACAGCTGCTCCTTCATTTTTCACTTGTCCTTCTCCAGGCATCTGTAATTCCCCTGGAGTTTCTTGAGCTGGCAAACCAATTTCTCCTTCGCTCCTCACAGCTGTTGAACCTCATCTTCCAACTGGTCGTTCCGTTCGCCCTGGACACCAGTCTTCCTATCCAGCACTTGAAGCGATGATTTCCTTCCTCTAGAAGGCACCTCAGCTCGTTTCTCTTCAGTTTTGCAACCTGAACTTCACAATGGAGTCCACACGTTTTCTTCGTGAGGTCTTCCGCTTCCTTCTGCAGGAGCTGGAACCTGACCTCGGCGTCTTTCCTGTCGGATTAGCGCTTGTCGGTCGCGTCTTTTCGTTCCTGGACGAGCCTCGCCATCCGCGCTGCTTCTTTGGTCTATATCTGCAAGTCTTTCTCCTTCTGTCGTAGCAGTTTCTCTTGCCTCTCAACCTGGCATTTTGCCTCTGGCAATTGCACTGTCGGTTCCCTTATCCTCTCACATAGGGCATCGTTTCTCTGCCCAATTTCCTTTGTGTAATCCATCAACAGCTGATTTCCTTCTGTGTCTTGAGAATCTTGTCATCCAGCTGCTGTTTTTCCATCTTCACTTGATCTTTCTCCTTCAGAAACAACGTCTCGCCTTCGAATAAGTGGGCCCTTTCTTGCCAGGCCTGTTGTTGCAACACCTGAGTTATCAGGATCACACGAGTGCTTTCTTCCTTTCCGCCCGCCTTCTGAATCTCTTCATTGTAGTCAAGCCTCTGTTCCAGCTGAAAAATTATCCTGTCCAAGTTCACCTGCTGCTCTCTGGTACTGGATGGTGTCTCGCAAGGCCGAAATTCTCTCGTTCAATTCCATTTCCTGGGGCTGTTCACCTCCATCATCAGTAATTAGGAGGAACCTCACCAGTGAATAGGCAGCCTATCTAAACAACGTGACTATCCTTGCGTTAGACTTCTCTTCGTATTTCAAACAACATCTAGACAACAACGTCCCACAACAGCTTCTGCCAGGCCAGGTAAGGCCACATTTTCTTCAAACTGGAATACCCAGTTCATATTATGGAGGAGTTATGAAGTTCCATTTGACAACGTCTGTGAGAGAGAGAGAGAGAGAGAGAGAAGAGAGAGAGAGAGATGACGAGAGAGAGAGAGAGAGAGAGAGAGAGAGAGAGAGAGGGTGTAATTGCTGTATGGATGGTTAATGACTGAATTGGTTGTCGATAGGTTCTGGGCTGTTTGCTGTTGGAGGTCTGTGTTTTGAGTGAGTGTTTTTGAGTCAGTCTTAAGGCAGTCTTTAGTAAGAATTGGTGAGGTTTATTAGTGACGGCAGCGGTCTTTGAAGGAATTGGGAGTTCGTTGAGTTTTGTGTGTTTTTGTTTGTTATTGTGATTGTTAGGTTAGTGTTGTTTGATTAGAGTTGTTGTGCCTGTGCTGTTGTGATTTTTGTGTTTGTGCAGTGGTCTTTTGTTGTGTTTTGTTGTGATATGTGAGGTTGTGTTTCTTGGTTGGTTGCTGTGTTGTTTGGTGGCAGGGCATGTAGTACGGTACGGTTCGATTTGTTTTTTCGTAATTCGTACCACGCATTTTTACCGTACCGTAATTTCGTACAGTACCTAAAAATTCATACCGTACCGTACTAGTACGATATTTTATCGTACCGTAATTTCGTACTGTTTCCGTACCTACTTTTTTTTTTTACATTGCAGTTCATATAGACATAACATGGCACTTTTACTACTACTACTACTACCATTACCACCACTGCCACTTCAAGAAGATTGGTGTTATGTAATACATTAATGATATAATACAATTTTATTTTGCTAAGGTTACAAAAGGAAAATGTTCAGTTATACAGTATTAGGCATTCATACAGTTTTATGTGTTGCAGCGTAATAGCATTACAGCGTCAACAATATCCTCTTTTAGACCTAGTCTTAAATCATTAAGAATATAGCGCAACCCAGAGAATGTGCGCTCTACGCTCGCTTGAGTAACAGGCAGAGCAACTGCTACTTCAGCAAGATTTTTTAGTGCACTTTCTTGTTGATAATGCCACCACTGGAAAATACTCATTTTACTGATACGTGAAGCTTTGGCAAACATTTTGATATGATCAGCCACTTCACTCTCTTTGCTTGCGGTATCAGTTGCTCTGCTTACATCACTGACTCGGAGTAATTGCTCTACAATATCTACTGAGTCACCTTCACCATCACTATCGCCGCTCGTGAATGAATCGTCTTTTGCCAGCATTGAGACTGACGACATAGTACTAGTAGAAGAAATAGTTTTAATTTTTTTCCAGAGTCCAAGAAGATGTATTTGACCTCTGGCTACAAAAGGTTGAGACTCGATGGTGATTAGCACTGCTGCCATATTTTCTTAAACCCGTTCAAACTTTTCAGGAAAAAGGGCGACAATTTGGTAGATTTGGCAAAATTTTTGAGCGGCGCTGCCATTTCCTCGTGTATGGATGATTAAGGGAAGTGACCGCCAAGGGTCACAGTAATAAGAGGATTATCTGACCTCCCTCCATTCGTCGGTACAAAAGCAAAACACAAGAGATCAAAACATTATGTTTATAAATATTGGACTTTGTTGTACATTTTTCGAGTTGCTCAATGAAAATTTTAAGTAGGGTTATATATTATATATATATATATAACTATATAATATATATATATATATATATATATATATATATATAGATATATATATATATATATAATAAATTAATATAATTATATAATAAAAATCCTAATTACATTTTGGATGCGTGTATATATGTACATATAGTATATACCTTTTATATATGTATGTTAAACGTAAGCATACATACACATGGCATTATATATTACTTATACATCGAAGTCACAGTACGCCTGTATATGTCCACTCTCAGGATTAACCTTAACCTGGAGGAGGTTAATCCAGAAATTGTACCTTTTTGGATTAGGATTAAATACCTCCTTTGGCAAGATGGGAAACGTGTCAACGCCGCTAATTGTAGGAAAGTCTCAACCTTTTGTAGCTAGAGTATAAGTTCCTTCTCTTCTTCGGTGAGGAGAACATTATATCTTCTGTAAAGATACACAGCAGATAGGAAAGCAGGGTTCCTAAGCCGAAAATCTTGCCGTTTTTCCCTACCCAGCCTTGCTGTGACGGCTGACGGGGCAACCCCACTGGGATATGCTTTAATTAACACCCCAGTGAGAAGAACTCTGTTAATCCTTTATGGTCACACACCTGGTTGACTTGGGCGGTGACTAATCAACCAGGAGTGTGACTCTGGGCGGTTGGGCGGCGGCCGGCGGGGGCTTGGCTGCTTGCGACACCTATCTGAATTTGGTACGGAAATGGTACGATTAAGTACGAAAAAAAAATCGTACTTTCGTACCGTACCGAACTCGAAGGAAAATATCGTACCGTAATATCGAACCGTACTTACGTCCCCCAAAAAACCGTACCGTACGTAATATCGTACCGAACCGTACCGTACTACATGCCCTGTTTGGTGGTTGTGTTCTTTGGTGGTTGTTGTGCAGTGGTCTTTTGTTGTGTTTTTGAGTTGTTTTGTGGTTGTGTTCCTTGGTTGTTGTTGTATAGTTGTGGTCCTTGGCAGTTGTTCTTGGTTGTTGTTGTGTCCTCGACCAGCGGACAGCACAGGATAGCCCCGGAGTAACTGGAATGTTGGTAAGTACGTGTGTTTTGTTTTGTTTTTGTGTAGCTGTTAGGTCAACTGTCCTGCTGTATTCTGAAGTGTAAAGTAGAAAGTGTGACTGAGGTGGGTTGGGTAGCAGGAGTGATTAGGTTAATGTGGGGAGGGTTTTGCAACTTGTTTTTCTAGCTTGTGATCCCGCCACAATATACTCTCCTCTATATCTCTCGCTTTTTCCTTGATTTTCATTATTTCACAAGAGATATTTCGATTTATCAAAACATAGAAGGAAACATTCTGAAAGATTTTTAATCGTCTTATTTCTAGGTGTTATAAATTGCTGCAATTCTCTCTCTCTCTCTCTCTCTCTCTCTCTCTCTCGGGATCTTATCTTTTTTGTTTGGTCTCTTATCGTCTTATCTATTAAAATATATTTAGGGATTTTCCTTTATTTACCTTTTTGTCTACAAGAAAAACAATACTAACTACAGGCGGGCAATTGGAACTGAGGAAAAGATGACCATTTTTCTAAGCTACGTTTTATTTTTATTGAATTTAACAAAATAACTAACAGATATAATTCTAAATGAATTAACCGAGACATCAAGAGAAATAATATAATTATAAATAATAATCAACTACTCAACCATAATGATTTTCAAAACCTATAGGTAAGTTTTAAGATTTTAAACATCATATCATATGCATACAAAGAAAAGGTAAAACGAATGTAATTATACTAAATGTCCTATATAAAAGTGAAAATCAGATAAAAGGAGTAAAATTTTATTAGAGCATAACTTGATTCGTAAATTGAAATCCAATATAGAAATAAAGTAGAAAATCCTAACAACCTCATTTCTATATAAGGCGACGCATTTTGTGTGAACGCATCCTTAGAACACAAATGAAAATAATACTGTTTAATATGGATGATAATGACAACAATTAAATACTGTGCCTCTCAAAGATGTGTAACGAAGAAACTGTTGCAATTTAAAAGCAATTACAGAGTCAATAATGTCGTCAAATAATGAATACAACAATGAAAACGACATGACATGTAAGATTTAAAAAATGTATAGCAGAAGCGTACTTGATAAAAAAAAAAAAAAATCTGCGTGAAGCCCCGTCCACACGGTCGAACTTTGCCCGACAGACTTTGTTCCATGTGACGTCAGAAGCGAAGAAACTGAGGATAAGTTTCTGACTTTTCCCGCTTCTGACGTCACATCGAACAAAGTCTGTCGGGCAAAGTTCGACCGTGTGGACGGGGCTTTAAACGCGTTCCAGGGAAATCAAATACATAACCCACACTTCTGTTACATAATTTATAAACTGTAGATTCCATACCTGATCGTCTGTGTGAGGTCACAGATGCAGATGGAGGTTGGACATCCTACTCATTGTACATTATCATACTAATAATAATGATAAAATATTGACACTAGCTCACGTGTTTTTAGTTATGTTCCTTTTACTTGATTACCAGTTAATGCTAATGATTTGGAAGATCATGCATATTTCAAAGGTTTAAAGTGAAAAGTATTATTTATAGTATCGCAAAATTAAATGAAAATAAAAATGTGGTATTGGTTCAAAGTTATCTGCCAGATTGTCAGGAAAATGTGATGGTTTTTAGTTTAACATTTAGTCAAACTGAAATAAGCCTCAAATTTTGAATATAGAAGGCTTTGTAAATATCATTACTTTTATTTTGTTATTTTGAAATAAAGGGAATTACAAAACGCACTTCATTCCAAGAAAGGAAGGAAAACAGATTAAGATAATAAAGTTGCAGCCTACGAATGGCCATATACTAGGCAACTTACTAGCCAATGCAAAGGTAAAAGCTAGTGGTTCCTAACCCACCCTAAGACAGGAAATGGTCAGGGAACGGCAAGGACCACGGCAGTTGACTTCACAGGAGAGAAAAGTTAAATTCCTACAATAACATATTAACTCTTTTACACAGAATTAGCTATAACTACATCGGCACTAGAAAACTACTTTGCTTCTTGAAACACAGAAACTGAGTTAAGTTATTTTCTATTACAATGCATCTTGAAAACAAGGATGAAAATATCCTTAGGAAAGAAATATAGTAAAATTGATAATAACTGATATTTTGCAACTGACCTGATGCTAGGAAGTAAGAACACTAGGCTTCTTCACACCATAATCTAGAAAAGAACTTAAGTTATATATATCTCTCTCTCTCTTTCTCTCTACTTAACTTTGTCTTGTTATATTCTGTGGTTCTGTCAAAAACCGCTAAAAACCTTACGTAACAACTCTACAAAACTCCCTTTGCGGTTTCTAAATTACGGGGAGATATCTGTCAACCCAATTCATTATTAACGAGGATGACACACCAATATCATTAATGAATAGTACCACAATTAAGTACTTTCACTTACTGAGTAGTCCTTGTAGACATGAAGTCGGATTATAAATCGCTACACGAGATACGACGAGAGGTACGCGCCTCTCTCTCTCTCTAAATGTTGCGAGTACTCACGGGTTGATTTTCAGACCTCAGAGGACCGCGGTGTTATCTCGTTTCTAAAAGTTATTTGCATAACCTTAAAGTATGAACACAATAAAGGTTTATCAGATCAATTTATATGCACCATCCACAAAACTGAAACAGGAAAAATGAAATAAAATCGAAGGATATTGAAACGCATTTGATAAATGTAAAGTTAAAATTAATTTAATAACTAAAAGTTGAACATATCAAAGAGTAATAACATATAAGTGACAAATGAAATTAATCACTTAAGGGGAATTGTAAGTCAATGGCACTCAAATGAAACAAATTACGACAAAATTCAAAGAATCAGGGCAATCGCCCTTTCTAAATCCACACACAACACTAGATAACAGGTCACCTCAAAAGTTGAGCCAAAAAGCTGTTCCGATGTTCGTTCCGTCCTGCATTCGGGTTTTGTTGGGGAAAAGAGACAAGTTATACAATTACCACGAATGCAGAACTGACTTACAAGGTTTTCATGAACATAAAAAACTTTACAATAATTATCAAGTTCATTGTCAAAAATAAATTCCAATTATAATAGTGTGCAACTTCAACATATTTATTAAATGTAGTGAATTAATTGGTGGTGTGTGTCAATACAATTTTGGGCGGTATCATGCCCATACAGTGTACTGCGCACATAAGCATACACACCCCTAGAGGGGCGAACTGCCACCCTTCCTTTCCCCTCCCGATCTTTTAACCTCTCCTAATGGCTTCTCTGCCGAGAGGCACAAACAAGGCCCAATAACACCAACTCTTACCATACGTAATATGCGCAATACATTCACCAAGAGCAATTTCATATATATACGGAGAAATTAATTATCATACCTAAAACAGTAATTATACTTCGTTGCTAAAACGTCTACTGACGTTTATGTCAAAAGACTTCGTCTTTGTGTAAAACCATCTTTTCAGTGCTAAGCGCACCACAGATACTACGCATTAGAACATAGCAAAATCAGATAAAATAATGTTAAGAGTGTCATTCTCGAATAGATGTGGTCCTTTCACCCTTATTATGTCATGCAATGTAGACGTACATATCTTTACAAAGTATATGGGCATGCGAATATATTTGGTTTTCACATGAATACAAATACAGTAACATAGTTCCTGTCTGTCGATTACCTGACACGGCAATACGCAGTGAAAATCAATTAATAATGTCTTACGAGACAGACTAATAACTATAATTAAAGAAAAATAGCATGGAAACAAGTGAATACACAAAAGCATTAGAAAATAAAATCGTTGTGAGAGGAATTCCTCACACCTTCCCTTCTTTCTCTAACAAGAGTTAGGTAACTTTTTGACGGGATTTTTGTTGAATATGTATAGGGTAATTATGAGTGTAGGGAATGTGCCGTATGAGAGTGTAAAAGCTAGGATTGTAGAGCAGGCAAAGAGGATAAAGAGTACCGTTAGATATAGGAGGAAGCAAGATTTTGAGGAGGCAAGAATGAATGTTTGTGAGTCGTTCTCGATGTATGTAGGTTAGAAACATTAGCCAGGAAAAAGTTTGGGGACGAAGGGATAAATGAGTGTAAGGAGTTAATGCGAAAGTTGTTGGCGACTGTACCAGAGAATGTATATGAGTTTGTAAATTAAAACTTAAGGAGAAAATGCGATGGACGAATGAAAGGTTAACCTGGAACGACATTTTAGAAATAGTAGAGGATTACGAGTTAGATAGGTGTATGAAAGAGAGTAGAAGTGTTAGTGTTAGGACTGAAGTAGCTGAGGTTGTACCGGAGTTTAAAAGCTATAGGGAGGCAGTTTTGGAAGGGCCAAGGCGAATGGCAGAGCGAGTGGTAGATAGGAGTGTTAGGGCAAGTAATGTGAGTATAGTAAGCCCTAAAAGAGATAGGAGTGCGAGTGTTGGAAGAGTACGGTCAGTTAGTCGTGAGCGAGATCAGTGTTATAGAGTGGTAAGCAAGGGACACAGGAAGAATGAATGTCGTTGGGCGTTAGGAGCGTGCTTTGGGTGTGGGCAAACAGGGCATTTGGTGAGTGAGTGTAAGAAAGATAGGGATATTAAATGTTATAGGTGTGGACAGGTAGGGCATATAGCTAGTGGATGTCGGGGTACCCGTATGAACATAGTTTTGCGGCAACTGCGCGGGAAGAACGGGCATTATGCTCGGATGTGTAAAGAACAGCGTGCGAAATGTGTTGAATGTGGAATGGAAGGTCACGTGGCGAGTGTGTGTAGGCGAAAGAGGATGAGTCAGGCTGGGAGTTCGGGAAACTAGGTGAAAAGGGGATTCAGTTGGGTGGGTCCTCTAGTGTGCGGCAGTATGTTCAGGAGAATGTGATGAGTGGGTGGTTGAAAGTGAATAAATGTGAGCCGAGTGTCAGTGAGCAAATGGGTCCGGAAGATCGGCAGTTGGTGTTGGTTGAGTATGGAAGGAAGTGGAAAAAGGTAAGGAAAGGGAATGAAAGGGAGAAACGTAAGCTGCATGATAGAGGGTTAGTGTTAGGGATAAAAAATGGTGGATAAGGCTACACAGTGTAATACAGATGCCTTTGGGGGAAGTAATGATACATATAGCGTGTGTTTGTTGAATTGTCAGGGTTTAGTGAAGTTTTCACCAGGAAGGGAATCGGGTAGTAAGGATGTAGTTGGCAGTATGAATGAGTCTCTTCGGGAGTTTGGCAGGAGTGTAAATGAGGAAAGTGATTTGGCGGCAGAGTTACGAGAGATATTCGGACAAGAGTTAGTGGGGGTAGATGAGATAGTGAATGGGATTTGGGGGGATAGTAGTGAGGGAGATAATGATGGTAGTCTGACTGGAAGTGATCTGGGAGAAGTTGATGGCGGTGTAACTGAGAGTGTGTATGAGGGCCCTCAAACAAGATCCAGGGGACCTGCATCTGAGCATCTGTGTGTGGTTGCGGAAGGGCTATTTAGTGTGGGTGTGTGGAAAGGGAGGAGCGTTGTCAAATGTAACAGGGGAGGAAATATGGAGGAGTTATGAAGTTCCATTTGACAACGTCTGTGTGTGTGTGTGTGTGAGAGAGAGAGAGATAGAGAGAGGGTGTATTTGCTGTAAGGATGGTTAATGGCTGAATTGGTTGTTGGTAGGTTCTGGGCTGTTTGCTGGTCCTGTTGATTGTTAGAGTTCTGTGTTTTGAGTGTTTTTGAGTCAGTCTTAAGTCAGAACTGGTGATAGTCGGTGGTATCGGCAGCGATCTAGTGAAGGCGGTGAAATTCGTTTGAGTTGTGTGTTGTTGATTTTATTGTTGGTTATTCTTAAATTTGATGTTAATTGATTTAGAGCTGTGTTGTTGGATTTGTTGTACTTGTGAGTTTTTTTTTGTTGGGTTATTGTGAGTTGTTATGGTTGAGGGTTGTTGTTGGGTGCTGTTGTGGTTTCTTGGTGTGGTGGGAGTTGTGAGGGTTGGGTTGTTGTTGTTGGAGCTGTTGTGATTTCTTGAAGTTGTTAGTGGGTGTTTGTGTTGCCTTTTTGTGTTGTTGGTTTTTTGTTGTTGGTAATTGTTTGTGCATTGGTCTTTTGTTGTGTAGTGTTTTGTTGTTATGTGTGATTTTTTGTATTGTTGTTGGTATTTCTATGACCTCAACCAGTGGGACAGCACAGGATAGCCGGGAGTATCTGGAGTGTTGGTAAGTACGTGTGTTTTGTGTTGTTTTTGTTTTTTTGTTTTGTTTTTGTACAGGTGTAGGTCAATTGTCCTGCGTGTATTTGTTGTGTAAAGAAGAAAGTGTGACTGAGGGTGGATTTTGGCAGGTGGATCGTTTAGGTTAAGGTGGGGGGGGGGGGGATTTTGCACTTGTTTTTTTTTCTAGCTTGTGATCCCGCCACACTATCACTCTTGGGATTAGGTTCTTGTTTCTTAAAAACTTTTATCATCCTCCCTGATAGCTTCATATACTGTACCATAGGCAATGTAGTTTAATATTGTCCTAAACTCACTAAATCAGTAAAATATATACTCCTGTTCTCTTTAAATCATTAGTTAAGTTGTGGATGGCATCTTCTACATCAGTATGGAGGTTTGCTATACTATTACCATCATACTTCTGGTGTAAAAACTTACTGAGGTTGTACCATCGATCTTGCTGAGTGATAGACTCCCAAATTTCAAAACACGCTCTTAAATTCTGTAAAAGTTTTAGTTTCCTTGAACTTGAATGAATTTACGGTCCGATGAGCGTCTCCCTTCTCTGAACTAACATAGAGTAAAGCTTCATCTATTTTCTTGTGCTCATCGGTAATTCCACCAGATGAAATTCCGCTTCCAGTGTCAGCTATCCACTGCGACACCGAGTATGATTCTAATTTATTCTTTTCTGGATGACCCTTTCCTACATTACTGCAAAAGCAAGTAGCCTGTGTTATTACAGCAGCCTGTGCCATTCTAGAATACCCAGGTACTAGTAATTGGTTAGTACTGTTATTATAGCTAGAAACAATCACACTAGTTGTGGGTATATTCACTACTGTCGAAAGCGGTACTCTGTGCGGACTCTCGCTACGTGATCGTCGTGGGGGAAAATTATTCTGATTACTGTCTCGATAGTCGGTCAGGGTGTTGGGCGTAGACTATAATGGTCCGAGTTTGGAGTTCTGCTACGTTGTAACCTGGTTATAATTTCATTAAGATTTCTATTCATTTAATACTACAGCAGGACTAAGATACAATTTAATATATCCATTGTTGTACTTACATTATCTTCATGTTGGCAGAAGTCTTATCCTACTATGTAGACCCTATCTTGCCTATATAATTTTCTTATATGATTACATCTAACGTTTTCTTCCTTCAATCTGGAAAAACATTAACATTAGTACATGCCGTTATTCTTTATTTACACCATTGCACTTTGCGAATCATTCATAAACTGAGATAAAATATCTTTATAGTTCTAGATCACACAACAACAAGGGGAAAAAAAAATGATTTTCCTTTACAAAATTACAGCAAAAAAAGTATCAAAAGATGATTATGATAAAACTATCTTTAGAAAAGCATTACTATTATCATTAAGCAATGTGGTGTGAGAAAATTCTATTTTAATTCATCATCAGACGTTAATCTATTAGGATAATTCAAACTTATTCTTCTTTCTTTGGTTTCTGGTTGCGTCAAACACTTCCGTACTGCCCTGTAAATTTTTCGCTGCCGTCACCGCCATTCTCTTTCGTGACCACCGTTGACGCTGTTGGTGAATTGGGCGCTATCTCTGCCGTAATGATGGTTAGCGCTCTTTATGTTGATTGAAGAATTCAGTCAATGGTTTGTTATGAAGCTCTGCTGTGCTGAATTTGAAGTTCCTGTTTTTCCGCTAATATGAACTGTCAAGTTGGCTTGGGGATTGCGGAATTCTGCAACGACTACACCATTACGGACAACCACTAATCTTCGTAACTTCTCACCGCATTTCGCCGCTGGGAGAAAGAAGTAGGTTACTTCCACTTGATGAATTTTTGTTCGCCCTTTTTTCTGTTACGAAGTTGTTGAGTCTAGGCGGGTGCCCAGTCTAGGAGATATAGTTCATTACACTTCGACGAATTTCCCTTTTCTTCGTCCTTCGAGTTATTGAACTCGGTAATTCTTTTCTTCAATTGTAGAATGTTTGTGCCTTCGAAATTTTGTTGTTTGTTGGTTCCGTTGTTATAGCGCTAATCACTATGCTCTCCGCTTTTTAGCGACATGTCAATTAATATGTCTGTCGGAAGGTATTATATTTTCTCCGCCTTTTACATCTCCACTGTGTCGGTGTGTGTATGTGTGTTTAGTCACTATACGCGTTGGTCTTTTCCACTTAGAATCCCATATTCGCTACCACCATTTTTATGTTACGAAGTTCTTCGTTCCCTTTTATTTTTGGTTATTATTTGTTATATGTTATATGGTGGTACTCTTTATCTACACAGCGTTGAGTTTCTATCTCTATTAAGAACTTATCATATAATATATTTCTAATACTTCTCTATTCTTCTGGACTACTGTTTTTGCATACTGGCCAATTCTCGATCTTCTTGGTTGGTCTCTCAGGAGGCAAATCACGTAGAGAAAATATGTGAGTTCGGTTTCCTTTAGAATTCTGGCCAAGTTATACACTTTTTGTTTTGTTCTTAATTATTATTGTAAAACACAATCTCACTTTCCTATC
Organism: Macrobrachium nipponense; assembly: GCF_015104395.2. Lineage (NCBI taxonomy): Eukaryota > Metazoa > Arthropoda > Malacostraca > Decapoda > Palaemonidae > Macrobrachium > Macrobrachium nipponense. Next base: position 33,683,393 of record NC_087216.1, read on the forward strand.
ACACGTCTTAATGACACAAGATAAACGGAGTTTAAACCGACACAAGTTATGCATCCAGAAGTGAGTAGTTAACTGATTCTTTCCATCGTTCCAACTGAACTATCTGATTTCTGGCTCCGCCTCTTCTTCTTCTGGATTCATTTTAAGACCACCCTAATTCTTCATAATTGGGTAAACTTTAACGCCTACCACTTCCGGCAATGACATCTAACAAATCATGGTGTATGCTGTGAGCAGTCGTAAGCTACTTCCAGCCACTTGTTATTCACTGCTCCTGGGTCAAAATTTACGTCTAACAGTTTGTGTCATCGATTTTGTTGTCTCACTCAGTCCCTTTTCTGCGTTTTACGAGTGTCGTATCGCAAACAACCTAGTTTGCGTTTCTCTTCTACTTCTCTTTCGCCTTTATCTACTAAAAACTCTACTAGTAGAATTTCCTAGCTAAGATATTTCCTACATAACTAATCTTACCAGACTTCTGCTCAACATATATACTTTGTGTATATATATATATATATATATATATATATATATAGATATATATATATATCATATATACATATATTATATTCATATATATACATATATACTATATATATATATATATATATATATATATATATATATATATATATATATATATGAATACGCGTAATCACCGTTTGCGCGCTCAACCGACCCCTGACTTTGGGGATGGCGAGGCTTACCATGCACCAGTGTTAGTTTTGGCCAAACTTCCTTCAGCTCTGTAATGACCTGTGAAGTGAACTCGGATCCGTTATCGCTTTGGAGAATAATGGGGGCACCAAAGAGAAGAAAAATGTTCCAGTAGGTGAAAAGCGACCTCTGCAGTTCTTTAGACGTCAAGGCTCGAAGGATGCAAAACTTCGTCAGGTGATCCTGGTACAACCATGATCCATTTCTTGTTGGATCCACTGGGCATGCTTTGCATGTCAATGAGATCCACCTGACCCCGTGACGAGAATTCCTTGGTGAGATTACACGTATTCCACTGAAATATTCAGGGATTATGCGTAATCCTAAGTACGTGTTCTTACTGTAACATATATACATATATATATATAACATATATATATATATATGTATGTATGTATATATATGTATATATATATATATGTATATATATATATGTATATATATATATATATGTATATATATATATATATATGATATATATATATGTATATATATATATGTATATATATATATATATATATATATATATATATATATATATATATATATATATAGTCTATAGTCTATGTAAGTATATCAAACACATCCATTCAGGAAATCACAGACAACCACATCAGAAGAAACATTTATTTGAGACATTTCGCACATACAATGTGCATCTTCAGTCTGTTGAGATAAAAAAACACTTATTTATTAACATTAAATAAGAGCAGGATTCTTAATATAGTAAAAAAATACAAGACTAAAATTAACTTCAAAATTAACAGAAGGACTAAAATTGACAAGTAAACAACGAAAAAGTAAAAAGTACAAATAAAAAACATACTAATCACAAACCAACCGTTATTTTGAGAAGGAAGGAGGTAGAATGACTAGACTTGGGCATAGAAGTTAAAATGTTGACTATGCCAGATAAAGCGGAGAAGATGAAACTCCACTATTCAATGAGGGAACAAGACGTTTAATATATAATGACTCTAGAGTGGTTAGGTAATCAGAGTCTTTAACTGAGCCTTAAATAGAGAAGTATTGTTTCTTAACCTCTATCTTGCAATTGATTGCGTGATTTTTTACCTAGGTTTTGAGTGTTCAGGCCTACTTTAATTTTTGACCCGAATGGATAGGTATAACGTAGATTATATATATAGATATAGATATAATGAGAGACGATATAGATATAACACATACAATAACATAAAGTATATACACACACATTTACATATTGTAGATACACAGCTAGACTACCACTTTTAGTACACATTCACATACACACACTCGCTCAGACAGTCAGCCTATATATATATATATATATATATATAATATATATATATATATATATATATATAATATATGAATGTATGTAATATTTATATAATATATATACATTTATATATATAATATAATATATATATATATATATATATATATATATATATATATATATATATATATGAATGTATGTATATATATATATATACATACATATATATATATATATATATATATATATATATATATTTTTTACATATATTTATGTGTGTATATTATATATAATATATACATTATATACATTTATATATATACATACATAAATATATACAATTATGGGCCTTTAGTGATCGCAAGCGATCTCACCCCTGGGGCATACGGGGGTTTTACGCCGCGCCAGAGGTTGCCGCAGTAGTATATGCAAGTATTCAACCCATTATGCATTGCATAACTAGGGTGCACATTTATTTGACTGGCGAGAGGGGGACAAAAGTATATAGTAAGACCATACGCACTTGCACTTATGTTGAGTCGTTATAAATTCAGAAGTTTAATACATATATATATTCAATTACAGGTGATGATAAATGAGAAAGTCTATTAATCAGTGTTTTTATTCAGACATTTTAAGGTCTATCAATTAGTGTTTTGATTCAGATATTATTGCTGAAAATTTAAACAGAAAATTATTCTTTAAATTTTAAAAAGAAAAAAATTCTTACGTCATTCTTTGGCGTATTTTTGGCTTGATTTGATTTTTAGTATATTCAATAACAGGAAATGATAAATATGGTTTATCAATGACATTGTTTTTATTCAGACGTTATTTATTGCTGACATTTCAAACAAAAATTAGTCTCTAATATTTAAGGACAACTGTAGTAATTACATGAAAAAAGAAAGGTTGAAAGGGGGACATTAGGGCGTCCCCCCAAGACTACAATTTTTTTGGGGGATAAAGGTTCCAAAAGAGGGACTGTCCCCCCCAAAGGGGGACGTATAGTCACCCTATGCATAACCCATATTTTGCATATATGAAAGGCATTAAAGTTACGGGTTTTTACGCTGCGCCAGAGGTTGCCACAGTAATATATGCAAGTATTGAGCCCATTATGCATTGCATAACCCATATTTTGCATATATGGAAGGCATTGAACTTACGGGTTTTTACACCGAGCCAGAAGGTTGCAACAGTAGTATATGCAAGTTATTGAGCCCATTATGCATTGCATAAGCCATACTATGCATATATGGAAGGCATTGAACTTACGTTTTTTACGCCGCGCCAAAGGTTGCCACAGTAGTATATGCAAGTAATTGAGCCCATTATGCATTGCATAACCATATTTTGCATATATGGAAGGGCATTGAAACTTACGGGGTTTTTACGCCGCGCCAGAGGTTTGCCACGTAGTATATGCAAGTATTGAGCCCATTATGCATTGCATAACCCATATTTTGCATATATGGAAGGCATTGAACTTACGGGTTTTTACGCCACGCCAGAGGTTGCCACAGTAGTATATGCAAGTATTGAGCCCATTATGCATTGCATAACCCATACTATGCATATATGGAAGGCATTGAACTTACAGGTTTTTACGCCACGCCAGAGGTTGCCACAGTAGTATATGCAAGTATTGAGCCCATTATGCATTGCATAACCCATACTATGCATATATGGAAGGCATTGAACTTACGGGTTTTTACGCCACGCCAGAGGTTGCCACAGTAGTATATGCAAGTACTGAGCCCATTATGCATTGCATAACCCATATTTTGCATATATGAAAGGCATTGAACTTACGGGTTTTTACGCTGCGCCAGAGGTTGCCACAGTAGTATATGCAAGTATTGAGCCCATTATGCATTGCATAACCCATACTATGCATATATGGAAGGCATTGAACTTACGGGTTTTTACGCCGCGCCAGAGGTTGCCACAGTAGTATATGCAAGTATTGAGCCCATTATGCATTGCATAACCCATACTTTGCATATATGGAAGGCATTGAACTTACGGGTTTTTACGCCACGCCAGAGGTTGCCACAGTAGTATATGCAAGTATTGAGCCCATTATGCATTGCATAACCCATATTTTGCATATGTGAAAGGCATTGAACTTACGGGTTTTTACGCCGCGCCAGAGGTTGCCACAGTAGTATATGCAAGTATTGAGCCCATTATGCATTGCATAACCCATATTTTGCATTTGTTATGAAAGGCATTGAACCTTACGGGTTTTTACGCCGCGCCAGAGGTTGCCACAGTAGTATATACAAGTATTGAGCCCATATGTTATGTATAACCCATATTTTGCATATATGAAAGGCATTGAACTTACGGGTTTTTACGCCGCGCCAGAGGTTGCCACAGTAGTATATGCAAGTATTGAGCCCATTATGCATTGCATAACCCATACTATGCATATATGGAAGGCATTGAACTTACGGGTTTTTACGCCACGCCAGAGGTTGCCACAGTAGTATATGCAAGTATTGAGCCCATTATGTATTGCATAACCCATACTATGCATATATGGAAGGCATTGAACTTACGGGTTTTTACGCCGCGCCAGAGGTTGCCACAGTAGTATATGCAAGTATTGAGCCCATTATGCATTGCATAACCCATACTATGCATATATGGAAGGCATTGAACTTACGGGATTTTACGCTGCGCCAGAGGTTGCCACAGTAGTATATGTTTTAGGGCTTGTGCCTTGTATGATAAGGCGCCCTATGAGGTAATGTTAGACTTGCGATAATCTACGCTAAGTCGGTTGGTATTGCACTTCCATCTTCAATGGAGTGTCTTGGGGTTTGTAGATCACTTATGAAGTCGGGATTATCTTCTTGTTTATGACGACGATGTGTTAAACTCATGATGATTCGGTGAGGAGGTTCTTGTAGAAAACACGAAGTATAAAAATATATATATTCTTCTTAGTTTACATGTTTACATGGTGAAGATCAGGTATGATTGTACAAGTCTTCTAATAACGATAGCTTGATCACTTCTGCCAATGATGATGGCTAATTCTATTCCTCTACATGATAAAGCTTAGGTAAAGAGGTACAGGTCTTCTAATGACGATAGCTAACTCTGTTCTGCTTGTCTACCATCTCTGTTACAAAGTTTATGAAGGAACAGACAGTAATTCGAACATATGAACATACAATCAAAATGAGACACGCAACAGATCACGTAGGCCGCTTGAGCTATAGGTCACGGTGTTTGTCTCAAGCAGGAAGCTTGGACTAAAGTTTATAAATAATTGAATGACTACAGGTGACGGCATGTTATCTTAGCCTACTTTTATTGTATACGTCATCTTTAGCGTCTCTAGTCTGATCACATTCCTGCAAGCAATCTGGTTGACCTCTTTAGTTTTAGTCTTTTATATATATGGACTAACATTCCCATTTTTTTTTATTATGTAAACACTTACATTAGCTCGGTCAGCTACCAAAACCAACTACTGAATATTACTCAAACTTGACTTGCATTTGACTTATAGGAGTGTGATACAGACACTATGTGAATATATATATAAGTAAATAAAAATTCATTGTGTACATGAATTGATTCAAGTAATAAAATATAAAACAATGATATTGGTAAATAATAGTGATCACGTGATATATAATGATACAGTTTTCACTTCATCTCATTAAGATACATATGCTACAGAAAATACTAATGTCTTCTGATAATTGCATAGAATGAAGATTAACATGATAAAAAATCATATTTTAACTGATAAAAAATTTCATATATGAATTGATAAAGTTTAATGTTTATGCTGATTGATTCGTTGATTTTTATGCTAAATGTTATATTCTGATGTTCATTAAATCCATATACTAACTCATATATAACTGCAGATATTGGTAAGATAAAAGGTAACAGATTGATTATAGGCTACCTGATTTGTTTATACATATGTATATGGATCATATAGGATGATATATGTGCACTTTAAATAGATTCCTATTGCGTACACGCAAAGATATATTTAGATTCTGTTATTTATGATCATTTATATATATGATACATGATACTTTATATATTATAGGATACATGACCAAGGTTATACTACTTCACATTTAACTAGCTTTCGAACAACGGCCAATTTCACAGGGTTAAAACAAGTGGGGAAAATTTGCCTGGGCAGGTCCAACGTTCTATTTTGCGTTCATACTTATTCTCTGCATCCTAAGCTACACGATTACGTTCGCGATGAATAAAAAAAACATCCCCAGCACGAGTCCTTCGCCAAGCAAAGTAGATTGTTGAATATCCTTCGGGTCGTAATTGTCGGAAGTATGTCCCCTTGTAGTCGATTTCCACAGCCGCCGGAGCATTCCGCATTAAAACGAGATTAACGACGGGATACGGTGTCGGTCGAAGAAGTCCAAGAAATTCCTTTCACATTGTAGGCGGATGTTACTTGACTGTAGTCATCCGCAGCGACGAACGATTTTTTGAAGTTGCGATGTGAAACTCTCGTACTGCAGGATACTGTAACTAGGTTCCATTAATCAGCCTGCAAGTGAAATTATACTTGTCACAAGGGCAAAGTAAATTCAGACAACATCCAAATACGGAGGGGGAAGAGAGCCATTTAGACCAGACTTAACCCTCATAAATTCGCTGATATTGTGGGATTCAAAAGAGTCCGCTGTACAAACTTTTTTTTTTTATCCATGGCATTAACAATGAGTGAACCTATCCAGGTCTATGATGACTGTAAAAATATCCATAATTATAAAAAATAAACAGATATCAATACGAATCCCAAAGAAAATTCTATATTACTGGTAGTAAGTTATTAGACAAAGAAGTGGAAAACAGAGCTATTTGTAAGATTGCCAGGCAACATAAGAGTCAAAGAGAAGATTAATCATGATTCTGTATTTCTCTATGCTAACTGAAATTAAGTTGTGATAAAATCTGATCCTATGTGCCCTAACAAAAGTTTCATATTCAATTTTCTCGCGCGCATCCTCTGAGGTTAATTTTTAAAAACTTTATTTATAGGTAGGAGATGCAACGAAAAAAACACACTATGGAACTAATTTCTAAATAAACTTTGGGTTTTTTCAAGAAAATGTGACATTTTCCATGAATGTTTTACTTGAATTGTAATAGGCTAATGTTGCAAGTAAATATTTCATATACATATCTTGATCACTAAATGTCTATGAGGTTCAGAAAAAATTAGTTCATTTTGTTGTTATAGAAATTCTATTTGCTTATTTTGTTATTGCGCATACGGATAGACACGTCTGCCTTGCCCATGAGAAGTTCGGGCTAAGCATTCCTTTCTCCAGTCAATCTGCTTTGCAAGCGCGAGATGAAGCCTGTGCAAGCAGATATTTGAGGTTAAAGGAATCAATGCTGATACGCAATGATGGCGTCGTCACTTGGCAGGAGATTGCTCTCAGCCAGCTAAGAGTTACGTTACTTGCTGTAAGAGATACGACTTTAGGATAAATTTTTTTTTTTGTTTTTAATACTCACACATGAGAAGAATGTCTGAAAAAAAACAGTACAAAATTGAACAATATATTAGTTTCATGTTGGAATTATGTTAAATTAAATATTCCTTATTCAAACTAATGAAAAAGGTTTCCATACAAATTCTATATATATTATTAGCCCTGTATAAGATTCATATAGGATTATTCCATAGATAACATTTTCACTTCTAGACTTCCTGACTTTAAAATCTCTTTTATTTTATTTTTATTTATTTATTTATTTATTATTATTATTATTTTGTTTTTTCATTGACTACTAATATAAATCACCGGGACAGACAATATGTCAGTAGTTTTGGATGTTGTGTTTGAACTTTTAGCTTATTTGTCATTACTAAAGCGTTAAGTTAGAGTTCAAATCTTTACGCATATATATTTGGATATTTAATTAACCTATGGTTACGTTTTGCTTATTGATTTTATCGTGATTCCTTTTTTATTATAATTGTAACCCTTCCGACTTCTTACGGAGTGTATTATATTGACTCCACTTGTATCCATATTTATTTATTTTTTTTTTATATTTTTATTTATTATATATTTTTTTTTATATATTATTTGATAAATTAATGGTTGGCTTGAATATGTGGAAAAGTTGTTCTAGCGGCGTACCGTATAAGGCTACTTGTGGTATCAAGATATTAATGATAAAGGTATTTAAAACCGCAGAAACCGCTATAATCCAGTTCGATCCAATATCACGAGTTGTAACTCGTAAGACATTGACACTTCCTATTTAATTATCCGTTATTCTACCAAAACGAGTTGACTCTGGGTGATAAAATATATTATTGGTTTTTCTTAATGGAAAGGAATTCACACCACGTGTTATGGAGATTATTATTGATTTACACCACCCGAGTCAGATTATCATATGTTTGATTCCATGTTTACTGATTTAGCACTCATAAATATTCCTAACGCACTCAATTGCGGTATTTGTTTTTAGTCCTATTAATTCTATATAACGTGTCAAGGAAACTATTGACACTAAGAAGTGTTTATTCCCTCTGTCAGACTCGTAATTCTGTTAATAATTCTACGTATATTCTTTCAAGGATTGATTTGGCACAGGATAGGTTTCCTTAACTGACAGGTGTCTTAGTGTATCCCTTGTTTTCATGACACGTGTTACAATTAGTTATGTGCTTTTTATATCTGTAAGCATTGTAGGCCAGTAAAATAGTGATTTGTTTGGCTTTCTGTGACATAGTAGGGAACCCTGGATGACGGAATGCACCAGTTTATGACGATTGGTATGAAAGAGATTATTACTACTACCTGGTCGTTAGTCACCTGCTGTGTTCTTCGGGTTTTCCTCGTCACGGACCTACATAATATTACATTTGATTACATAATTCGATTTACACATACTTTAAATATACTTTTGCTTTAGGGTTTCTGCTCGAAGTGTTTATTGTTTTTTGCTTAGCCGCTGACCCTGTTTCCGTTCGAAGTGTTTATTGTTTTTTTGCTTAGCTGCTGCTGACCCTGTTTTCGTTCGAAGTGTTTATTGTTTGGTGTTTATTGTTTTGCTTATCGCTGTTGACACTTGCTTTGTTCAGTTTGTAACAGTTCTGCGCTCCAACCCAGATATTCAATGCTCGCGATCTCTTGGGTTAAGGAATTTTCTTGTTTAGATACGGTTTTAACAATAGGCAAGGATATTTCTATATTTTTTTAGTCTAATTAATGGTTCTTTGCAGTATGGTGCGGGATTGCGGATAATGCGTCAGCTATGAGAATTGCTTTCCCAGGTAGATATCTTATCTTGGCTCCAAAGACCTGAATGATCATTTGTCACCGAGTTCCTTTTGGACTGTGATTAAAGCCTTTGAAAAACTCGGTAAAGGACTCATGTTCAGTAAGGACTTTATCAGGATACCATTAGATTATGAACTTAAAATGTACTAGAGTTAAAGATACCTAGCCCTTCCTTGCCTATTACTGTATATTTACTTTCAGAGGGCTTTAGTTTACGTGGATAAAAAGCTATAGGGAAGAACTTTTTATCATATTGCTGAAGTAGTAATCCCTCTTACCCCTTGGTCTGAGGCGTCTGTTGCAATAAAAAAAAATTCCTTATTTAAATCAGGGATTTTTAAGTTAGGTAAGCTGCATTATTCCGCTTTTAAGATATCGAACGCCTGTTGATGCTTTTTAGACCATAATAAATCTACGCTCTTCTTCGTAAGATCTGTTAAAGGAGCTGTCATGATTGAAGAGTTACATATTTACATACGATTGTAATACCCACTACAGCGCAAAAAGTGCTGTATCCCCCCTTTTACGTTAATAGGTACCGGAAGTTTATGAATAGCCGACAACCTTACCATGGACTACTTTAAGACCTTGACTAGACACATAAAACCTAAATAAACATGTTCGTTTTTTTTTTTTTTTTTTTTTTAAACTCGCATTTAGATATTTTACTCTGAGATTATTTGTCTTTGTCTCTGTAGCACTAGCTCTAGTTTATGTGAATGTACTTCTAAGGTATTTAGAAAAGATTATAAGACCAACCATATAAGCATGTAGGGTATCCCCTAAAAGTCTCCAAACACTATATTGTAAATTGGGGCGCAACGTAAGCCGGAGGCATACGTAAAAATTGATAATGTCCCCTGAGTGTGCTGAAAACTGTGTATGAGGTACAATCACTTAGGTAATGGTATCTGGTAAAAGCCTTTAAGTAAGTCCAAGCTGGTGAAAAATTTATTCTAACCTAACAGAGATAAGATGTCGTCGCTACATGGCACTGGAAACTATCGGAGTCGTTTCCTTGTTGTAAGCGACAGAAATCTACGCAGATACGCCAAGTCCGATCTTTTATGGCATGACGTTTTGAGGGAAAATTATATGGGCTATTTGATTTCCTAATGGCTCCTATTACTAACATATTTCCACTTCGTCATTTATCTCTATTTTGAAATTGCAGTGAGAGTCTATACGAAGGTACGTATATAGCTTTATGTTTGTCCTTAGACCGTATTTTGTGTTAAATTACATCCGTTTTTTCCCAGAGATCACTCGCTAGTGGAGAAACTTCCTGGTATTCAGATAAAAGATAACAAAAATTTCTGCTGAATCACCTCTGCTTGAATGACTTTACGGATATTACTTTAGATAGATTATCAGAGAGATTCATCTACGACTGGTTGGGCGGGACTTAAAAATTAGCAACAATAAAAAAATGCGATATTTATAACTTCCGTATCCACGATATGTATACGTTTGTGGATCACTAGATTTAACTTGTTGCTGCTAGTCAACCGTGTCTAGGGCTTTGTTCGCGGAAATCGTTATATTTCAGAGTGTCGGGAAGGATTAAAATTTCATTTCCCAGCAAAGTCTTTTTACACGCACTAAGACATTCGAGGGTGCATGCTTCTCGAGATTTTGCGTGCAAAGTGCGACTGCGGTTGTGGGAGAATTCTGTTGGGTCATTTGAACAATGTTAAAACAATTTAGAGACAAATGTATAGTTCCTTTATATAAGTTATTATTTGATTAACTGTCTCATTTTTGTTCAAACGGATTTTAATATGTTTGAAGGTTTATAGGATTTTCCTTTGATAAACACGCCTTATTTTGCAGGATGTAAGATAATATTTTGTATACCCTAGATGGATCTTACAATTACACTACATACAGATCAATTGTTTTTTATAACTATAGAGGTATCTGTAAGCGCTCTCTTATCCGGACTTCTCATTAGGGAAGTTCGAACAACAGACGGTGAGTCCGTAAATACAGGATCTTACGTACTAAAGGAATAAAATAAGATATTCTAATTTTTATGGCGCGTACAGTTTGGGCTTAATCCACCAGTATTTATTATAACTTAATGTATTAAAATTACTAGAACCTGCTCTGATTACTTGATACTGTCGTGTGATGCATAGGGAAATTCCTTTTTATTTTAAAAAGGTATTTGGGATGTATGATCCAACATCGCTTTTCCCCACTCTGCTAGAGTCGCTTATTGTGTGGAATTTGCTATGCTTGAACACTAATGCAGTTTTGACTGACCTTGACCGCTTGACTAGGTGACACAGTCACCGAGTTTGCTTGTTGATTCTGAACGGGCTACTGTTTCTATTTCTTTTTGTAATAATTATTGGATCCTTCTCTTTATTACCATCGGCAACGTATTGTGTTTTTAGCATTATGTTGCTGGTTACGTATAAAGCAATGAATGACGAACTATTAGGAACTGAGCGATTACTATTAAGACAAGTTATCACTACTGCATTCAATATTAACTGTTTGTACTTCATTCTTTGCTAAAATTTGAAATAGTGAGGGATCCTGGTCAGCGCATTTAGCCTGATGAAAGTTTTTTACAGACATGTTATTCCTTGCAATCCAGCCATATTTTAAAAGTTAAGTTGAGTCATTGAGGTTCGATATTTTGATATAACTCAAAAAAACTCAAGGCTAAAACTGCGATCGGGACTTTGCAAAGGAGCATTTATTGTCATGGCCCGAAATAGTGTTACCTCTAATGTATCTAGATTTTGTACGGGTGTTCCACTTGTTTTTGTGTGTTTTCTAATCACTACGGTGCTTACGACCCTATCCATGCATCTGTATAAATACAGACGTCCACTGCGTAAACGCATATTCACTGTTTAATATGATTTGTTACGTAAGGGATTAATAATCACCCAAAATGATAAAATTAACATAGTATATGATTATGATATTTCAGTAGAACTTCTGGAAACAGACACTCAAAGATAAAAAACTCGCAGTAGCGAAATCTCAATGATGTAGATAATTTCTGTAAAAAAGTAAGATTAAGAATGTCTCGTAACTTCAGCCACAGGAATAACGAAATTCGACCTGCAAAGGAAACACTCAAAGTTACTCCAAATGAATAAAAAATTGTACTTAGCTTGCTTTTGTGGGAAGTCACGGTGTTGTTCCGATAACGACACACGCGGCCTTGGTCCTCCTTCTCTATTTAGCGGATGACCTGGTTTGGCTTCAGTTTCCCCCGTGCGCGTTGTTTCGATGATTCGAGCCCTTGAAAGATCCGATGCTGCAGACGCGTTCGGTTTGTTCTTGAAGTGCCGGAAACGCTCACTAACGATGTTTTCTTGAATGATTCTAATGAGAGACGAAGCTTGCGTTGCCGTAGGAAAAAGACACATCGGTTTTGTTTCTTGAAGTTATTCACTAAACGATGATACTAAGTTGCTTGAAAGAATCTCTTGCTTTTCGTCGTCGGTGAAGTTCTTGTTGTTTTCTGAAGTCGCTCACTAAACGATGATACTAGGTTGCTGAAGAATCTGCTGCTTTCGTCGTCGTTGACTTCATGATTTATTATTCTGTTTTATCTTCGGAGAAGTTGTAAGTCCTTCTGGTACGCTTGCCACCACTTTTAGGCTTGTTTGCCTTGTATGATAAGGCGCCTATGAGGTAATGTTAGACTTGCGATAATCTTACGCTAAGTCGGTTGGTATTGCACTTCCATCTTCAATGGAGTGTCTTGGGGTTTGTAGATCACTTACGAAGTCGGGATTATCTTCTTGTTTATGACGACGATGTGTTAAGCTCATGATGATTCGGTGAGGAGGTTCTTGTAGAAAACACGAAGTATAAAAATATATATATTCTTCTTAGTTTACATGGTGAAAGATCAGGTATGATTGTACAAGTCTTCTAATAACGATAGCTTGATCACTTCTGCCAATGATGATGGCTAATTCTATTCCTCTACATGATAAAGCTTAGGTAAAGAGGTACAGGTCTTCTAATGACCATAGCTAACTCTGTTCTGCTTGTCTACCATCTCTGTTACAAGTTATGAAGGAACAGACAGTAGTTCGAACATATGAACATACAATCAAAATGAGACACGCAACAGATCACGTAGGCCGCTTGAGCTATAGGTCACGGTGTTTGTCTCAAGCAGAAGCTTGAACTAAAGTTTATAAATAATTGAATGACTACAGGTGACGGCATGTTATCTTAGCCTACTTTTATTGTATACATCATCTTTAGTGTCTCTAGTCTGATCACATTCCTGCAAGCAATCTGGTTGACCTCTTTAGTTTTAGTCTTTTATATATATGGACTAACATTCCATATTTTTATTATGTAACACTTACATATGCGAGTATTTGAGCCCATTATGCATTGCATACCCATACTATGCATATATGGAAGGCATTGAACTTACGGGTTTTTAACGCCACGCCAGAGGTTGCCACAGTAGTATATGCAAGTATTGAGCTCATTATGCATTGCATAACCCATATTTTGCATATATAAAGGCATTGACTTACAGGTTTTTACGCCGTGCCAGCCAGGTTGCCACAGTAGTATATGCAAGTATTGAGCCCATTATGCATTGCATAACCCATACTATGCATAATTGGAAGGCATTGAACTTACGGGTTTTTGGGTTTTTTACGCCACGCCAGAAGGTTGCCACAGTAGTATAATGCAGTACTGAGCCCATTATGCATTGCATAACCCATATTTTGCATATGTGAAAGGCATTGAACTTACGGGTTTTTACACCGCGCCAGAGGTTGCCACAGTAGTATATGCAAGTATTGAGCCCATTATGCATTGCATAACCCATTACTTATGCATATATGAAAGGCATTGAACTTAACGGGTTTTTACGCCGCGCCAGAGGTTGCCACAGTAGTATATGCAAGTATTGAGCCCATTATGCATTGCATAACCCATATTTTGTTTTTTGCATATATGGAAGGCATTGAACTTACGGGTTTTTACGCCACGCCTAGAGGTTGCCACAGTAGTATATGCAAGTATTGAGCCCTTATGCATTGCATAAAGCCATACTATGCATATATGGAAGGCATTGAACTTACGGGTTTTTACGCCGCGCCAGAGGTTGCCACAGTAGTATATGCAAGTATTGAGCCCATTATGCATTGCATAACCCATATTTTGCATATATGGAAGGCATTGAACTTAGGGGCGGGTTTTTACATCACGCCAGAGGTTGCCACAGTAGTATATGCAAGTATTGAGCCCATTATGCATTGCATAAGCCATACTATGCATATATGGAAGGCATTGAATTTACAGGTTTTTTAACCGGGGACGCCGCGCCAGAGGTTGCCACAGTAGTATATGCAAGTATTGAGCCCATTATGCATTGCATAAACCCATACTATGCATATATGGAAGGCATTGAAAACTTACGGGTTTTTACCGCCGCGCCAGAGGTTGGTTGCCACAGTAGTATATGCAAGTATTGAGCCCATTTATGCATTGCATAACCCCATACTATGCATATATGGAAGGCATTGAACTTACGGGTTTTTACGCCGCGCCAGAGGTTGCCACAGTAGTATATGCAAGTATTGAGCCATTTATGCATTGCATAACCCCATATTTTTGCATATATTGGAAAGGCATTGAACTTACGGGTTTTTACGCCGTGCCAGAGGTTGCACCGTAGTATATGCAGTATTGAGCCCATTATGCATTGCATAACCATATTTTGCATATATGAAAGCATTGAACTTACGGGTTTTTTACGCCGCGCCAGAGGTTTGCCACAGTAGTATATATACAAGTATTGAGCCCATTATGCATTGCATAACCATATTTTGCATAATGGAAGGCATTGAACTTAGGGTTTTACGCCGCGCCAGAGGTTGCCACAGTAGTATATGCAAGTATTGAGCCCATTATGCATTGCATAAACCCATATTTTGCATATATGAAAGGCATTGAACTACGGGTTTTTACGCCGCGCCAGAGGTTGCACAGTAGTATATGCAAGTATTGAGCCCATTATGCATTGCATACCCATATTTTGCATATATGAAAGGCATTGAACTTACGGGTACGCGCGCCAGAGGCTTTTGCCACAGTTAGTATATGCAAGTATTGAGCCCATTATGCATTGCATAACCCATATTTTGCATATATGAAAGGCATTGACTTACGGGATTTTACGCCCGCGCCAGAGGTTGCCACAGTAGTATATGCAAGTATGAGACTCATTATGCATTGCATAACCCATACTATGCATATATGGAAGGCATTGAACTTACGGGTTTTTACGCCGCGCCAGAGGTTGCCACAGTAGTATATGCAAGTATTGAGCCCATTATGCATTGCATAACCCATACTATGCATATATGGAAGGCATTGAACTTACGGGTTTTTACGCCACGCCAGAGGTTGCCACAGTAGTATATGCAAGTATTGAGCCCATTATGCATTGCATAACCCATACTATGCATATATGGAAGGCAATTGAACTTACGGGTTTTTTTACGCCGCGCCAGAGGTTTGCCACAGTAGTATATGCAAGTATTGAGCCATTATGCATGCATAACCCATATTTTGCATATATGAAAGGCATTGCAACTTACGGTTTTTACGCCGCGCCGAGGTTGCCACAGTAGTATATGCAAGTATTGAGCCCATTATGCATTGCATAAGCCATACTATGCATATATGGAAGGCATTGAACTTACGGGTTTTTACGCCGCGCCAGAGGTTGCCACAGTAGTATATGCAAGTATTGAGCCCATTATGCATTGCATAACCCATACTATGCATATATGGAAGGCATTGAACTTACGGGTTTTTACGCCGCACCAGAGGTTGCCACAGTAGTATATGCAAGTATTGAGCCCATTATGCATTGCATAACCCAAACTATGCATATATGGAAGGCATTGAACTTACGGGTTTTTACGCCACGCCAGAGGTTGCCACAGTAGTATATGCAAGTATTGAGCTCATTATGCATTGCATAACGCATATTTTGCATATATGAAAGGCATTGAACTTACGGGTTTTTACGGGTTTTTACGCGCGCCAGAGGTTGCCACAGTAGTATATGCAAGTATTGAGCCCATTATGCATTGCATAACCCATATTTTTGCATATATGAAAGGCATTGAACTTACAGTTTTTACGCTGCGCCAGAGGTTTGCCACAGTAGTATATGCAGAAGTGCCCACAGTTAAGTTCTTATTTTTTGCCAAGGTTATTGATGCATTTTATGCATTGCATAACCCATACTATGCAAATATATGGAAGCATTGAACTTACGGGTTTTTTACGCGCGCCAGAATTGCACAGAGGTTATTGACAAGTATTGATTTTTTTGCCAACATTATGCATGCATAACGTCCCATACTATGCATATATGGAAGCATTGAACTTACGGGTTTTACGCCGCGCAGAGGTTGCCACATTCAAGTATTGTATATGCAAGTATTGAGCCCATTATGCATGCATAACCCATATTTTGCATATGGCATGAGCATTGAACTTACGGGTTTTATTTTACGCCGCGGCAGAGGTTGCCACAGTAGTATATGCGAAGTATTGAGCCCATTATGCATTGCATAAACCCATATTTTGCATACATGAAAGGCATGTTGTTAACTTACAGGTTTTTACGCCGCGCCAGAGGTTGCCACAGTAGTATATGCAAGTATTGAGCCTCATTATTGGCATTGCTTAACGCCATATTTTGTTCATATATGAAAGGCATTGAACTTACAGGTTTTTACGCAGCGCCAGAGGTTGCCACAGTAGTATATGCGAAGTATTGAGGCCCATTATGCATTGCATAACCCATACTATGCATATTATGGACAAGGCATTGAACTTACGGGTTTTTTGACGCCTCGCCAGAGGTTGCCACAGTAGTATATGCAAGTATGAGCCCTTTGCATGTAACCCATTACGATGCATAGGAAGCATTGAACTTACGGGATTTTACGCCGACAGAGGTTTGCAGTAGATATGCGAGTATGAAGCCCATATGCATTGCATAAACCCACATGAACATATATGGAAGGCATTGAACTTACGGGTTTTTACGCCACGCCAGAGGTTGCCACAGTAGTATAGCAAGTATTGAGCCTATTATGCATTCATAACCACTATTTTGCATATATGAAAGGCATTGAACTTACGGGTTTTTTACGCCGTGCCAGAGGTTGCCACAGTAGTATGCAAGATTGAGCCCATTATGCATGGATAAACCCATATTTTGCATATATGAAAGGCATTGAACTACTTTTTACGCCGCCCAGAGGTTGCAGTAGTATATATGCAAGCATTGAACTTACGGGTTTTTTACGCCACGCCAAGGTTGCCACATGTATATTCAAGTATTGAGCCATTATGCATTGCATAACCCATATTTTTGCATATATGAAAGCATTGAAACTTACGTTTTTAACGCCGCGCCCAGAGGTTGCCAGGCATTTGAATAGGGTGATGCAAGTATTAGCCCGTTATGCATTGCAATAACCCATATTTTTGCATAATTTGGAAGCATTGAACTTAGGGTTTTTTTACCCGCGCCAGAGGTTTCAGTAAGTAAATTCAGTAATGAGCCCATTTGCATTGCATAACCCATACTATGCATATATTTTTGGAAGGCATTGAAACTTACGGGTTTTTTAACGCCACGCCAGAGGTTTGCCACAGTAGTATATGCAAGTATTGAGCCCATTATGCATTGCATAACCCATATTTTTGCATATATTAAAAGGCATTGAAACTTACAGGTTTTTACGCCGCGCCAGAGGGTTGCCACAGAGTATATGCAAGTATTGAGCCCAATGATGCATTGCATAACCCATACTATGCATATATGGAAGGCATTGAACTTACGGGTTTTATGCCACGCCAGAGGTTGCCACAGTAGTATATGCAAGTATTGAGCCCATTATGCATTGCATAACCCATATTTTGCATATATGGAAGGCATTGAACTTACGGGTTTTTAAATCGCCCGCGCCAGAGGTTGCCACAGTATATATGCAAGTATTGAGC
The DNA here is from genome assembly GCF_015104395.2 of Macrobrachium nipponense. Taxonomy (NCBI): domain Eukaryota; kingdom Metazoa; phylum Arthropoda; class Malacostraca; order Decapoda; family Palaemonidae; genus Macrobrachium; species Macrobrachium nipponense. The sequence continues at coordinate 33,701,732 of NC_087216.1, forward strand.
TCATTATGCATTGCATAAGCCATACTATGGCATATATGGTAAGGCATTGAACTTACGGGTTTTACCGACGCGCCATGTTACCACAGTAGTACCTGCAAGTATTGAGCCCATTATGCATTGCATAACCCATACTATGCAATATATGGAGGCATTGAACTTACGGGTTTTTACGCCGCGCCAGAGGGTTGCCACAGTAGTATATGCAAGTATTTGAGCCATTATGCATTGCATAACCCATACTTATGCATATATGGTGGAAGGCATTGAACTTACGGGTTTTTACAACGCCACGCCAGAGGTTGCCACAGTAGTATATGCAAGTATTTTGAGGCCCATTATGCATTGCATAACCCATATTTTGCATATATGAGGCCATTGAAACTTACAGGTTTTTACGCCCGCGCCAGAGGTTTGCCACAGTAGTATATGCAAGTATTGAGCCCATTATGCATTGCATAACCCATATTTTGCATATATCAAAGGCATTGAACTTACGGGTTTTTAACAAGCCGCGCCAGAGTTGCCACAGTATTATATGCAAGTATTGAGCCCAATTATGCATTGCATAACCCATATTTTTGCAATATATGGAAGGCATTGAACTTACCGGGTTTTTACGTCGCGCCAGAGGTTGCCACAGTATAGATGCAAAGTATTGGAGCATCATTATGCATTGCATAAGCCATACTATGTCATATATGGAAGGCCATTGAACATACGGGTTTTTACGACGCGCCAGAGGTTAGCCACAGTAGTATATGCAAGTATTGAGCCCATTATGCATTGCATAACCCATACTATGCATATATGGAAGGCATTGAACTTACGGGTTTTTACGCCGCGCCAGAGGTTGCCACAGTAGTATATGCAAGTATTGAGCCCATTATGCATTGCATAACCCATACTATGCATATATGGAAGGCATTGAACTTACGGGTTTTTTACGCCGCGCCAGAGGTTGCCACAGTCAGTATATGCAAGTATTGAGCTCATTATGCATTGCATAACGCATATTTTGCATATATGAAAGGCATTGAACTTACGGGTTTTTACGCCGCCGACCAGAGGTTGCCACAGTTAGTATTATGCAAGTATTGAGCCCATTATGCATTGCATAACCCATACTATGCATATATGGAAGGCATTGAACTTACGGGTTTTTACGCCGCGCCAGAGGTTGCCACAGTAGTATATGCAAGTATTGAGCCCATTATGCATTGCATAACCCATATTTTGCATATATAAAAGGCATTGAACTTGCGCCCTCTGGTGGCCTTCTGTTGGCCTTCTAGTTCTCTAAACAGCTTTGGCTTTTGAACTGAGAGCTTCATCTTCCAGCCTCCAAACCGCTGTTGGCTCTCAAGCTGAGAGCTCTTCCTCCAGCCTCCAAACTGCTGTTGGCTTCTCAAGCTGAGAGCTTGTCCTCCTACCTCCAAATAGCTTTGCTCTCATACCGAGCTTGTCCTCCTACCTCCAGAAAATTCTTCCTTTGACTCGCACCAGGCGAGTTTGTTCGTTCCTTGAGACAGTGCCTTCGCTGACGAGTTGGGGGAACTCAGCAGCCAATGCCTTCCTCCTCAGTGAACGATGAATATCCTGAAGATCTTTATTCATCTCCGTGAAGAACATCTTCCACAATGTGCTTGAGGCCCTCCCATTGTTTCTCGTAATCCTCGTTTTTCTCCCCACCCGCTGAGCATTCCAGTATCCTTACGTTTGTTTCTCTTCTGTCTCACGGGCCTTCTCACAGGGGTCTTCCTCACTCCCCGTGTCTTTCCTTCCTACTGTTCCTCCTGTGCACTTCTCTCTCTTCCCTTCTTCAATCATAACGTCTCCATGTTCCAGTGCAATGTGTTCTAGTTGGAAATTCCTCTGAGCAGTCCCATGTAGAAACATCATCAACATGTATTTGTCATGTTCCCTCAAAGCCTCCTCCTGTGTTCTTAGCTTCTCCCTGAGACGTTTTTCTTCTCTCATTCTATTCTGCTCCTGTAGCTGAATCTCTTCTTTCAGCATATCGCAGTCCTTGAGGAGTCGCTGCACTTCCAGCTGGGCTTTACTCTCCTTCTTCTTCAAACAGATGAGGTTCTTCTTGTTTAGATTCCAGCAAGCGTTCCAGGCTCTGTCTTGACGCAGAGCGCTTTCCAAGTTATCCTGGAGTTCCTCCAGGCATTCACGCTGCTTCTCTGTTTCCTTTTCCTTTTGCCTCAGTTTCTCCTGATGTTGCCTTCTTATTTCAGTCTCTTCTTCTTCCTTTTCTTTAGCTAACAGATGGTTTTTATTCCTCTGTTCTTCTAAATCTTCTTTGATTTTCCTCTCCCTCTTCTTCGTCCTTTAGCAACGTCTGCAGCTCCATTGCATAATGGAGAGCTAGGTCTAGTTTATCCTCGAATTCTTGTTGTTCACACCTTGACTGTTCTTCTTTTGTGAGGAACTCTTCGATTTGAAGGTTCCTCTTCTGAGCTCTTCTTCTAAGGTCGTTAGAGAAGCCTCCAATCTCCTTCTCTTTTTCCTTTGCTCCTTCCAACAACTTTTCAGTGTCTTTCCAGTGATGAAGAGCATCTTGCAGAATGGTGTCCTTCTGTTCTAAAGATTCTTCCAGTAACATTATTTCTAGCTCCTTTCCTTCTAACTCTTCTTTACTCATTGCATTTTCTCTTCCTAGTCGGCCACCCAGTTCTTCATCGCTTGAAGCTCATCTCCTAATATCTGGCTGAATGTTAACATTCTCCGCTTCAGTGATCCTCAGCTTTTCTCTGAGAGTCGAGTTATCATCCTCAACTTCCTTCACTCGTCTCTTTATTATTTCATGCTGGTCTTGACCTTCTCTAATTCTTTAGGTTTGTTTTAAAGGCGAGGGATTCTTTCAGAAGGTGGACTGTTCCTTCTCTCTCAGCTAAAACGTTCCCCAACTCTTCAGTCATCATACAGAACTCTTCGTTGGCTCCAAGTCAAGTAAACTCCATTAGTATTTTCACTTTCCTTTAATTTCAGGCTGAGTTCTGTTTCCTTCTGTGAGGTGGCCTCCAGCTCTCTCTCTTTTTCAGCCATCTCCTGCTGGAAGACCCGTCTCATCTCGCTCTCCTCCTCGTTTCTCCTCTTGAGGAAGAGGTCTTTTTCCTGCAGATGGTTCTCCAGGGAGTTTATTTTCGACGTCTGCTCTTTCTTTGTCTTTTGAGTCGTTTCCAGCTGATCTCGAGCCAATCTTAAATCCTGTTCCAACAGGCACTTTTCACCTCTGAATTGTTCATCTTGTTGGAGGAGGTTGACGATTTTTTCGTCTCTTTTATTTATTTCCTTTTCGAAATGACTTTTCATTTCCTTGCCGTCGTTTTCTTTCTTTTCAAGCAGCAGATCTCTCTCCAGTAGCTGCTTTCGGAGCACTTCGATCTCCTGCTGAGCATCTTTCCAGAGGTGTTCCATTTGTGTTACGGCGACTTCACAATTATTCAGGTCCTCTTCTTGGCTCATCTCTTCATCCGTTTCGGTGCTCAGGTCATCTTCGGTGTCGTCAATTTCCTTTAATTCGAGGCTGTCTACCAGCCTAGCCTCGTCGTCCATTTCGGGTTGCAAGTCGTCATCATTGTCTAGGTCGGTATCTTCTTCATCTTCCAATTCCAGCCTGTCTTCGTCGTCGCCAATTTCGGTGTCCAGGTCGTCATCATTGTCCAAGTCTGCATCATCCTCACTGTCGTTACTGCCTTCCGTTTCCATGCTGTCTTCTAGCGAAACGATTTCTTCCGGGTCGTCAACTCGGGATCCTTTAATCTGGTAACAACAGAAAGCAGCGAGCGCCAAGCCCGCCAACAGTGCCATCCCAGGGATGGCGAGAGCAAAGCGAGACGCATCAATGCTGCTGGGTTGTTCCTCAAAGATTTCAGGATTCCGATAAACCGCTATATCATAAGATGATATTATATCATTGTACGCCAACATTAATCTGTTGAGAACCAAACAATGTTACACAGTCCTCACAGATTGAAGCGTACATGTCACAGCACAAGAAATAAAGCACTAGTAGTAAAAAGCAGTAAGTGGCAATCATGATGTATGAAGCGTTATACCCGTAGACTCTCGCTGTCTCCATACTTAGTTTTTCAAACGGACGTTGGATTCTGGCTCTGAAGGCGTTCGTTCCTGGAGCCAACAAAGTCTTCATTCCAGGGAAGACTCCGGAAGGGGCTTCACGGCTTGGCTCCGAGGGATTCTTCCTCTTCATCGTTGCTGTTCTGACGAAAGTCTCCAGATCCTCGACCAGCTCCTGCAGTACTTCGGGAGGATCGAGGTCTGTCGAAGGAATCACCAGTAATCTTTTTCGACTCTTCACCATATTACAAATTGAATTTTATGAAGTCTAATATCCTCCTGAGATTATCTACACGAGTCTCTCTGTTTTTAGATAAATTGACCAAAAGTTTGCTGATGTTCTATTCCTTATTATTGGTCCTGTTTTGTTCTAGTTGTGACATAATCTTTCGTAGAAATTTTCTATGATTTTTTTTGCTTTAATTTTCACGTTTTGGTTAAAACCTTAATCATTAGTAGCAGTAATGATACCTAAAATGATGATGATTATGATGATGATGATTATGACGATTATTAGTATTTTTATTATTAGTAGTATTATTATTAGTGGTAAAAGCAGTAGTAATAATAATATACCTATAATTTTTTTTATCATTTTTAATAATATAACTTTGGTGGTAATTGTAATATTATTAGTTATTATTATTATTATTATTATTATTATTATTATTATTATTATTATTATTATTATTATAAATTGGGGTTGTAGTAGTAATAGTAGCAGTAATTTCACAGTATTCAAAATTATTATTATCACTATTATCATTGTGTTATGTTAAAGATTCGGTAATGAGACGAAAAATAGCATTTACCTCTATCTTAAAGTTACGTTGTAGAAGTGATAGACAGATTAACAATAAGTAATCATAATGGTAGTTGTAGGTGATCTCATCCCTATCAGGGTTATTTGCACACACACACACACACAACACACACACACATATATACTAATATATAAATATATATATATATACATATATAATTATAGGTATATATATATATATATATATATATATATATATATATTGTATATATATATAATATATATATATAATTATAATATATTCATATATCATATATATATATATATATATATAATATATATATATATACTATATATAATATATCAAATTATTATATAGATATATAATATATATAGATATATATATATTATTATATATATATATATATATAAGCTATATACTATATATATATATATATATATACTATATTGTGATTTGGACAGAATCCCGACAGCCATAATCCCCACACCCCCATATCCCGACAGCGACAATGCCGACAGACCAAAATGCCGACAGCCAAAATTCCGACAAAAAAAAAAAGATATATATATATTTTGGGGCTAACAAAAATAATAATGTTATATATATATACAATTTTAATTAAAACAGATTTACAACGTAATAAAGAACAGGTGCCTACATCTTGTCAATCTGATTGTGACCTATAAAGTAGACTGTAATTTCTTAGGAAACTTATTTTGGGTGTTAGACTAATAATCGAAGTGTTTTTGTATTTATTAACATATTTTGTTGGTTTGTTCATTATGTCAATTATCAGTGGAGAGGTTTCAGAGTTCATAAAGGTGTGCTACTTTGCTTGTATTTAAATTTGTATGTCATTGTTGCCAGAGGTCTAGCCTTTGTTACATATAGCCAATCATCCACCGAGAAAGAGGGAAGAATTGCTGTCTCAAGTTACGTAACGAGTGCGTTCGAAATCTTTTCTCTGAGTAAGTTGGCCCGTCTTCAAAAAAAAAAAAAAATTCACTTTTACGTTTTAAGTACCAAATTTATTCAACCTACGTAATGCAGAATACAGTCAAAATTTATGTGTAGATATAATGTGTATTCTGAATAAGCGTTATATTTATGAAATGCATAGATAAAAAGTTATTGCGAAAAAACCGTGTTACAGAGGCCCTGAATCTCAGTAGTAGAGATTTTAGTAGATAAAGGCGAAAGAGAAATAGAAGAGAAACGCAAAACAGGAATTTTGCGTTTGCGATATGACACTCGTAAAACGCAGAAAAGGGACTGAGTGAGACAACAAAAATCGATGATGCAAACTGTTAGACGTAAACTTTGACCCGGGAGCAGCAAATAACAAGTGGGCGGAACTAGCTTACGACTGCTCACAGCATAAACCATGATTTGTTAGATGTCGTCGCCGGAAGTGCTAGGCGTTAAAGATTGCCCAATTATGAAGAATTAGGGTGGTTTTAAAAAGGAATCCAGAAGAAGAAGAGGCGGAGCCAGAAATCAGAAATTGGTCGATAGTTCAGTAACTTCAGTTGGAACGATGGAAAGAATCAGTTAACTACTCACTTCTAAAAAACCGAACTCACATATTTTCTCTACGTGATTTGCCTCCTGAGAGATCAACCGAGAAGATCAAGAATCAGCCAGTATGCAGAAACAGTAGTTCAGAAGAATAGAGAAGTATTAGAAATATATTATATGATAAGTTCCTAATAGACATAGAAACTCAACGCTGTGTAGATAGAGAGTGCCACCATATAGCATATAACAAATAATAACTAAAAATAAGAGGGAACGAAGAACTTCGTAACATATACACACTCTTATACATATTGTAGATATACAGCTAGACAGCCATTTTTAGTACAAACACACACACACACTCAGACAGTCAGCCATATTACCACAAGTACACGGAATGCTTTTGACGCACATCACCGCTGCTCACCAGCAAAACGGAACAGAAAGAATGAGGAGCAGCCTCCTCTAGTGGTGGAGGTGAAAGTGGCAGCTTTAGTCAAACACTGTGTATAACAACAAGCGGTTGAATGTTAAATAAGGTGTTAGGACTAGGGAGTTGGGAAAATGGGCTACAAATAGGCTTAGGATATTCAGTGGAAAATGATAATAATAATGATAATATACTTAGGAAGCAGACCCTCTCTCAAGCATACTTTATTAAAAGTAATGGCTACCTCAGTAGCTTACGCTTGTAGAGATTCTTCTCTATTTTCCGAATAGCGGTTTTTTCCATGCTGTTTAGACAGGCTAGTAGAGCGCCTATAGAGGTCATGATTAAATACAGAGTCAAAATTGGTGCATATATTTGAATTTTACAGGTAAACTATGATACCATAGTCATCAAAGTCATTAATGATATCTCTCTCTCTCTCTCTCTCTCTTTCTTTCTTGAGGCAAGCAAGCTTTCGTCTGGAGCAGCCAGACATCCTCGGGCTGGAATGCTGAGGGTGGACTGATCTTGGAGTTGTTGTTGTTGTTGTTGAAGATTAAGCTGGCCTTATGCCAGCACGGGTTTTAGCTATAAGCAGCCCGTAGGTCATTTGAATTTTTTGCAGGTGGTTAAGGTGATTTTAAGGATACGTGGCGAACCTTTATTCATGATATCAATGGGATATGCAGATGTGATGGTATGATTTGCAGAGGAAAGGAAAAGGTGAACAGGCAAGGTTACAAACCCCTTTAAACCCTAAGGTACCCATTAGTAGAAGATAAAGATCGATAGTAGCGAGTCCTGGCGAGTCAGAGATGGCCAGTAAGGAAATCGAAAAATTTATAGTCGTAGAAAAACGGAAAAAAAAAACATTAATCTACGGAGTTCAAGTACCATATTTCATTATTCGATAATAGAAAAAAAGCGCCGATCGTTAGTTATAGAGAATCGACGAGAGAAAAACGAAATGTTATCAGTTTTAGGAATAGCAAAACAAAGTAAACAAACAGCTTAAGCGGTAGTTAGAGTGACAGTTGAAATATTCGGTCGTTAGACGTGAGGCGGCCGAAAAACGGAGGGGAAAGGAAGATTATTTAGTAGTAGAAAAAGCAGTTATTGCTATAAACAGCAATTTTCGTGAACGGTCGAATTTCTACGTCGGAGTTCTGAACCGGTATTCTTTTGCGAGGAGATCGTCTGGAAGGCTGATTTCCAAGTCCAGGGCTTCGTTGAAGATCTCGGAAGACAGTTGATGATTATAATTTTTGCCTTTTTTAGCGAGAGCTCTTTGGATAATTGCTTGAAGTTCTTCGTAGGTCAGCAGGATTTTTTTAATGTCGTATTTTCCTACGAGGATGAAGGTGCTTCCGACGCAGCTGTCTCTCTTATCCATGATCTCTGTCTGTGTTCCTGCTTCATTATACGTGACGGGAGCTGCAGCCGGTATCTCGGTCTGCATTTCTTCAACAGCTGTATCTTCTTCTGTCTGAGTTCCTGCTTCGACACAAGCAGGAATCGGCATCGTCGGCGGTGTAAAGGCTTGGGGTATAACCTGAGGGGTTGGGGGGAATTAACTGGAGGGGTTGAGGGAGGGGTAAACCTTAGGGGTTTCCGGGGGATGGCAAGGGGTTTGGGAACTGGAGGGTTGGGAGGGCAAGGAAACGGTATGGATAGGGTTTTGGGGTATAATGGCGGGTGTTTTGGGTTGATTGAAGGATGAGGTGTTTGTGGTGGAGGAGGTAGGTTGGTCCTTGGGTAGATTCTTGGTTCGGTTTTAGGTCAGTCTCTTGGGGCGGATGGCGCCTCTTGAGGTCTTGTTGCGAGGTGGTGGAGTTATGCCCTTTATCCTCCAGATCTTCTCCAGTCTGACAGGGCATCCTCTGAACCATGCATGGTGCGACTGGTGACAGTTGGGGCATCGGGCAACAGTGTGGCCCTTTGCTTTAAATTTCTGGAGGCAAACATCAGTCTCGTATCTCTGCGGTTCCCACTTGATGAGCTGGAAGCCAAAATTGTGGCTGGCAGCCAATAAACATGCTGGCAGCTCAAAACCGAGCTGCCAGCTGATCATCGATTGCCTCCCAGCCAACAATTTTATTCGTTGCTTTGTGCTTTACCTTTGAGGTGCCAGCCAGCAAAAAATAAATCAGTTCATTTTTTGCTGGCAGCCACATTAGGCTTGTTGAATGTTATAACTAATTACATACTATTACAGTGATTTGTTTTAAAGTGAAATGGGACCAAAAGTAGTAGTTAATTGGGACACCTTTGAACACCTATGTCAAGAGGTGGAAAAAATTCCCTGCGATAAGGGACAAAAACAGCATCCAGATCACAAAAAGCCCAAATGTATTGGCTGAAATGTGGGGCCCCCAGATAGACCAGGAGTGTCCCAATATCAAGGAAAGGTCCAAAGACGAATGGACCAAACCGGGCTGGGGGGTACGAGAGCGATTCCGAAAAAGAAATACAGAAAGGAAAGAAAACAGTGAAAAGTGAGCGGCTACCAAAGAAGTGGGTCAGCAAGTGGCCACTTCTCAATGTTTTGTAAGTTCCTTCGGTCTCAATTTGGGCACAGAAGTACCGAAGGAAATCTCGAGGAGGATGCGTCTGAAAATATCGAGAAATCGCTAGTAGCTCAAGCGTAGGTGCTGGCATTTCCTCTGGTTGTAGAACTCTCCAAATAGCTTGTGTGGTTTCGTTGATGATTTTGCAAACCGTCGATTTGCCTATACGGTATACAATGCTCAAAATAGCTTGAGAATCGCCGTGTCCAAGAAAACGAAGTGTGAGTGCCAGACGTTCAGCTGCTGTAATGGATTTTCTGAATCGTGTGTCCTTTTTTGTTATATCGTTCTCGATAATCCGAAGCAAATGATGGTAGGTATCCTTCTTCATCCTCAGTAAGTCTGGAAAAATTCTTCGTCTCCCTCAGTGATGTCCTGCACTAGAGAACGGTACTCTCCTCTCTCTGCCCTTCGCGCAAACAGCGGCTTCACCCACACTTTTCGTTTTTGGCGCCTTCGCCTGAGCAGCATAAAAGCAGCAAGTTTCCGGCGGTTCACCATCATCAACAGTCAAGTAGGAACTGAGATGCAAGCATAACCACAACCGGCTTGCAAACCAAGCTACAAGCCAATCAGGTGTTCTTCCAGCCAGCCAGACTGGCTGCCAGCCACAATTTTGGCTTCCAGCTCATCAAGTGGGAACCGGCCTTAAGGCTAAAACAGCTGCATATGACGTTTTGCCTTGCGTTTCTATTACCTTAAACTTGGGGAGAGTTGAGAGGTTGTTTACAGGGGTCGAAGTCGGTGTTGAAGTCGAGGGGCCAGAGACGTTAAAAATGGTATTCAGGGCTTTCTTGCGCTTCTTCTGGACCATCTGGAAGCCCTGCTCGTCAGGGGAGGGCAGGTCCACCAGCGAAGGGTCGGGAGACGGCGGTCGCTTCTCTGCCATGAGAGAAGAGCTCGAACAAAATACCTTGTTTGAAAGTCTATAAATAACAGCACGAGGTGTTACGCAAGACGATCTTGGAGTGGCGTCTTTCCTCCTTTATATTTGGGCTTGACAGCAGGGGGTCTCCCCCATGCTGATCTACTATTGGCTGGTGGCGGTAGGTCTTCGTTTTCATTGGTGGCTTGAGCCGGGTCTCAAGCCACTTTCTCCGCATTGATGGTTGGGATGCTGTAGGTCCTGCAGCTGTCTAGACCTGAGTGGCACGGTTACGTTGATGGGTGTTTCACTACACTGCGGGATGTCACGGCTAATTTGATTTTCATTGGCTGCAGGAGTATCTCGTTCAGGGGCGTTGTCTTCCTTGGAGTTGTCGTGATTGGTGGTGTTATTGTTGGTGGCAGGTCTTCTCATACTCGTAGGGAGGAAAAATTCTTCCTGTGTCGTATTTAGTGTTGGTTTTACTTGCTGGATGAGAAGCGCCTCCAGAAGGCATAACCGACAGGCATCAGGGGCCTTCCCAATGATCTTCGTGTTTTGGATGATGACACCCCGGGAGATGGCCTCTTGATGTCTGGTGCGGGCGTGATTCTTGATAGCCCCCTCTTGGGCGTGGCATGAGAGTCTCTTTGACAGGCGCATGGTATTCATACCAACGTAGGCGCTGCTGCAACCGCGGACTGGGCATGTATACTGGTACACCACATGCGTCTGCTTCAGGGGCTCCCGTACCTGTGGAGAGGGGTTGCTTTTCATAATAAGGTCGCACGTCCTCCGATTCTGGTAGTAAGATCAGGTCGATATTCTTGGTGTCGTTGGTCGGGGATACATTTTCAGAAATAATTTTCTTAACGGAGTCCTCTTCTTCACGGTAATGGGAACTCATGAAGGCTTTGTAATACAGCTTGATATTATCCTGGGGGCGGGGTTGCGGGTAGTGAGAGCCAAAAGCTCTTCAGAGAGCCATAAGGCCACCAGAAGGCCACCAGAGGGCATGCTGTTGGAATAATCTAGAAGACTGGCTCAGCAGAAAGAGGAACTCTGTTTCTTCAAGTATGCTCTGTCCCTTGATGAAGACTTGTATTAGTCAACTAGAAGACCTCTGTCAAAGCGGGCAAATAGTCGGATATCTAGAGCTGTATTCTTGCAGATATCTTCCTTCTGGTCATTCTGTTGGAATAATCTAGAAGACCGGCTCTGCAGAAGGGAACTCTGTTTCTTCAAGTATGCTCTGTCCCTTGATGAAGACTTCTATTAGTCTAATAGAAGATCTCTGTCAAAGCGGGCAAATAGTCGGATATCTAGAGTTATATTCTTGCAGATATATTCCTTCTGGTCATTCTGTTGGAGTAATCTAGAAGACCGGCTCTGCAGAAAGAGGGAACTCCAGTTCTTCAAGTATGCTCTGTCCCTTGATGAAGACTTCTATTAGTCTAATAGAAGATGTCTGTCAAAGCGGGCAAATAGTCGGACATCTATAGAGTTATATTCTTGCAGATATATTTCTTTTGGTCATTCTGTTTAAATAAGCTAGAAGACCGGCTCTGCAGAAAGAGGGAACTCTGTTTCTTCAAGTATGCTCTGTCCTTTGATGAAGACTTCTATTAGTCTAATAGATCTCTGTCAAAGCGGGCAAATAGTCGGATATCTAAAGTTATATTCTTACAGATTATTCCTTCTGGTCATTCTGTTGGAATAATCTAGAAGACCGGCTCTGCAGAAAGAGGGAACTCTGTTTCTTCAAGTATGCTCTGTCCTTTGATGAAGACTTCTATTAGTATAATGAAAGATCTCTGTCAAAGTGGGCAAATCGTCGGATATCTATAGCTGTATTCTTGCAGATATCTTCCTTCTGGTCATTCTGTTGGAATAATCTAGAAGACAAGCTCTGCAGAAAGAGGGAACTCTGTTTTTTCAAGTATGCTCTGTCCCTTGATGAAGACTTCTGTTAGTCTAATAGAAGATCTCTGTCAAAGCGGGCAAATAGTCGGATATCTAGAGCTGTATTCTTGCAGATATCTTCCTTCTGGTCATTCTGTTGGAATAATCTTGAAGACCGGCTCTGCAGAAAGAGGGAACTCTGTTTTTTCAAGTATGCTCTGTCCCTTGATGAAGACTTCTGTTAGTCTAATAGAAGATCTCTGTCAAAGCGGGCAAATAGTCGGATATCTAGAGCTGTATTCTTGCAGATATCTTCCTTCTGGTTATTCTGTTGGAATAATCTAGAAGACCGGCTCTGCAGAAAGAGGGAACTCTGTTTCTTCAAGTATGCTCTGTCCTTTGATGAAGACTTCTATTAGTCTAATAGATCTCTGTCAAAGCGGGCAAATAGTCGGATATCTAAAGCTATATTCTCACAGATTATTCCTTCTGGTCATTCTGTTGGTATAATCTAGAAGACCGGGTCTGCAGAAAGAGGGAACTCTGTTTCTTCAAGTATGCTCTGTCCCTTGATGAAGACTTCTATTAGTATAATGAAAGATCTCTGTCAAAGTGGGCAAATCGTCGGATATCTATAGCTGTATTCTTGCAGATATCTTCCTTCTGGTCATTCTGTTGGAATAATCTAGAAGACAAGCTCTGCAGAAAGAGGGAACTCTGTTTCTTCAAGTATGCTCTGTCCCTTGATGAAGACTTGTATTAGTCAACTAGAAGATCTCTGTCAAAGCGGGCAAATAGTCGGATATCTAGAGCTGTATTCTTGCAGATATCTTCCTTTTGGTTATTCTGTTGGAATAATCTAGAAGACCGGCTCTGCAGAAAGAGGGAACTCTGTTTCTTCAGGTATGCTCTGCCCCTTGATGAAGACTTCTATTAGTCTAATAGAAAATCTCTTTCAAAGCGGACAAATAGTCGGATATCTTCCTTCTGGTCATTCTGTTGGAATAATCTAGAAAACCGGCTCTGCAGAAAGAGGGAACTCTGTTTCTTCAGGTATGCTCTGTCCCTTGATGAAGACTTCTATTATTTGTCTTATAGAAGATCTCTGTCAAAGCAGGCAAATAGTCAGAGATCTAGAGTTATATTCTTGCAGATACCTTAATTCTGGTATTCTGTTGGAATAATCTAGAAGTCCGGCTCTGCAGAAAGAGGGAACTATGTTTCTTTAAGTATGCTCTGCCCCTTGATGAACACACATATTAGTCTAATAGAAGATCTCTGTCAAAGTGGGCAAATAGTCAGATATCTAGAGCTCTATTCTTTCTGGGATGGATAGACACTCCCGATGCCCTTAAAGTTCAAGTTCACCCCCTGATAGGGAGAGGGTTTGAGAAGTGGTGAAATAAAAAATGTCAAAAATGCTGGGCAATGCGACTAAAGCAACCATCTTAACAGGAATGATAGAAAGAAAGAGAGAGAGTTTATCTGTTGTCATTCATAGTTTTCCAAGACAGTGTTGGATTGGTCAGTTAGTCAAAAAATAAAACTCTACATTCATCTGCTATAACTAACACATTCTTCACCAAGATTTGCTTGAGATATAGAATTTCTGGCACAATTCCAAAATTCCCTTTGAGTAGTGTTGCTCTTGTCCTGTGACACATCTCATTTCGTGGACGTATCTATTTAACTCCACCACCACCACCAGTTTCCTCAGTATAATTCCAACTATGTCACTGTAAAAAATTCCAGGAGGAATGTCTTTAAGTCATTCTCTCTGAACTATACATGGATGAACTACAGCTATAGTGAATGTCCCAGCGCTTTTTATAGTTTAAGATTTTGTCATTTATATTGGTTTACGCCTGTGTGGATTGTGAAGGACTTTTGGTACATCTTTACTGACCGAATTCTGATTTTGCATTCCTTTTTGCTGAGGCCATGTCCTCTCTGTTGAAATTCTCTTGACTGATTTAAGGGTTGACCACTCCTGGTGTTTTGACAACCTGTTGGAAAAAGCATGTGCAAATGCCCTACAAGTTTCTAGCTTCTCTCCTCATGCTTTACATAATGTGAATCCAATTTTAACTAATGTGCTAATATGCATAGTTTGAAGCAAAAAAAAAAAAATAAATAAATAAAATTCCTTCACCAAGCTAGAATTGTCCTGTTGTTTGTTTTCCAACCAAAGTTCAAACATTTTCCCTATCTTTCTGTTCTATTGGACCTGCATGTTGCCACTTTGTCCGATTTCTCAGGGAGTTCTGTTTTAATTCTACTGATCTACATTGATGCCCTTCCTTCTATTGCTTCTATGTTCTTACATTTGTGGAGGTTGTCCATATTACTCAGCCTTTTAACACTACGTAAAGTATTCAAAATGTAAAGAAGCCTGAACACCTTGCTTGATATCTATTCGGTCATTATCTTTACATTACTTCTGGTGAATGTTTTGTCTCATCTCCAGATACATTTAGATATGTGGTAGTTTGGGATAAGACTCTGTTAATCATACTTCAATACTTTTGGCTTCTCCCATAAAATAATTAAAGGAAACAATATAGAGATAGCTATTTGTCTGTCTGCACTTTTCAGTCCATACTCAGATCTTAAAAACTACTGAGGCTAGAGGGCTGTAAAATGGTATGTTGATCATCCACCCTCTAATCATCAAACCTACCAAATTGCAGCCCTCTAACCTCTGTAGTTTATATTTGATTTAAGCTTAAAGTTAACCTTGATCGTGCATCGGGAACAGTTACAGGTGCAACAATACAGACCACCACTGGGTTGTGGCTGAAATTTTCATGGGCCGTGAGTGAGAGCTTCATACAGCATCATTTGCTGTAAGAAAACCCAATTAAGTCAAAGAAACTACTGGCTCGGTCATACATTTGCGATTCAAGGACGCCCAATGCGTAACCGCAAAAATATTTGCTAATTACGACGTCATCACGCTGTAATTACGACCAAATCGCCAACAATTGCCATGAATCATTACCGCATCGCCAAGTTTGGCGATGTGCGCCAAGTGATAGCAAATGTTTTTTTTTAAACTGTTTAACGCATATGCAGCAGCCACGCACGCGAATGATGTTGATGCTCGCCAAAACCAGCCATTACCACATGCCTGCCCTTGAACTGCCAATGTGGGACCGAGCCTTAAAGCACATTTACTTGTTTTTATGTTGTTGAAGGTGTAATATTTGCAACTTGTGCGTTTCTATTGGGGGTCATCAGGGTATACTCGTTTATCATAATCTGCAATCCTCCTCTTTATCGATGGCCATCTCTAGCCTCTCTTACTCATGCTTTTGCCAAAGAACTAATCCATCTCCCAGGTCACTCATGTGTTTTTTTACTTTAAATTCAAATTGCTCATTCATGCTTCATCTGTAACTCTGACCTGCGTTGTATATGTGATTGGTGATCTCTTTGTGTCACCAAAATAGTTCCCATTTATTTCTGCTTCACGTTTTGATGCAAATGTAATTCAGCCTCAGTCTTGGAGAGGCTTTATAGCCCAAATTGCTCTGTAATCCTCTAGAAAATCCAAATGCACTGCTGTTTTACAGTTATAGTTTGGAATAATGCTCCCATATTTTGAATGTATTACTGTTTACTGTCGGTCTCGGCAGAACTAAATCAAAGAAATTTTTATTTGATCAATGAATGCCACCTCTACCTCCTGTCTAAAACCTGTTTTTTTCCATTTAGTAAGCCTTATAGAAACTGAGACACAAAATATATGGTGTGGACTAAGAAAAATGTGTCTGCAATGGTGTCAACACCTTTGTCTTAACCATGTAGTATGCGACCTGCGATGTGCCTCAGTGCGACCCTCAGGTTGATTTTGCTTTGGATAACTGTGAAAGATACTTTATAAAAATTTTTGACTTGTAATTACAGTCAATCTGGCGATTATTAGCTCTTTCTGAATTCTAATCCTGTTTTATAAACTGTAAATACTTGTTGAACGCCATGTATTCGATCACTTTTACTTACATTCATTGCTGAAAGGTGTTTAAAGGAGATGAATAAGATTTCTTCGGGTTTTTAACATTTATTATTTTATTAATAATTTTCAACCCCTTCTCCACCAAAACCTACAAATATATACAAGGGATCTGTTACTTAGGTTTGGCTGCATTTGTTAAGATTCTTTTCTTACGTTGGTTTTAATTTGTAACAGCATGACCTGTAAATGTTTACTCATATTGTGACATAGCACAAAGGATATTGTTGTTGACACTGAAACTACTGTTTTATTACATGTATTTACTTGTGTAATTTTATGCATAAAATATTTAAGTCTTTATATGTATATACACATAGTATAAACTATATATATAGTATATATATATGTTTGTATGTATATATGTATGCGTATAATTTGTAAGTGTGCCATCGTATATCATTATTTTCTACATAACACTAGTTAAAGAAAGAGAACATGCAACGGAAATGAACCGCAAGAAATTAACAGAGCCGAGATCTGTTGACACGCACAATTTATGTTAATATATCTGAGGGAATCTAATAAAAACAACTATCACTTATCACTGTACACTCATGAGACTGACATCCAGCAAAAATGTCTTCTTCTTAAGTTCAGGTTTCCTCCTGGTACTGAGGTGTTTCCTCGCCCTTGTGCAGCTCCTCCTTCCAGCTGAAGGTGGAAGGTCTGCGGCAGATGCCGTTGGCGATGTCTATCCGGGTCTTCATGTCGTAGTCCATCATGGGGTCTCCCTCCTCCACTCCTTCGCCCACCTTGGTCACTCCAGTTCCTTTTCTGGAAACGTTGCTGCTTTTACCCGACTTTGTTATTAATTGTTGGAGACTTAATCACACTTCTGTTTAAAGCTAAGGACCATATTTCGGTGGACTCACTTCCACCCTTATCACACAGTGCTTGATAAGGGTGTAAGTGAGTCCACTGAAATATAGTTCTTGGCTTTAAACCAGTGTTTTAATGGGTCATTTATACTTATACTATATGTAATTGTAATAGTTACAATGCCCTCTTAACTTATCAAAGTTTTTTTTTTTTTTGTTGGGGGGGGGGGGGTGGGGGGGGGGGGGGGGCGCGGATACGCTTGTCACTACAAAGCCTTCAGGTCCAAGGTGACCTCGCCGTGATTAAGATATAGTGGCTTTGTTTCCCGCTACTGGACATCATTATTTCTTCATATTTCTTTGAAGTTGGTTCTGATGGCTTTGTAGTGACAAAGCGTATAGAAAAAAAATAGCAAAGAATTTGAGAAGTTAAGAGGGCATTGTGGCTATATTAGAGATGTATTGGATATCTGGATACGCATCTGCGGATTATCCGCATTTTTTTATAAATCCACATATGCGTTAGCATTGAAAGCAACATCCACATCGGCAGTTTAAGAATGCAGATATAAGGATGTCACCCCCTTCTCAGAATTCAATATATGTAGTTCATACTCTTACATCGTAGCTAAGTAGATTTTTGTGCTGTTTTTACACAGAATATATGATACACAATTGCAAATTTCATACAAGATATACTTTATAAGTAGCTCTGTTATAGCATATTTGTTTTAAAGCATATTCATTTTAGTAATTTCATGTCTTTACAGCAGTTTTAATCATAAAGGTAGGGTATTGTATTTTTTTTTAGGAAACTCTCTCTCTCTCTCTCTCTCTCTCTCTCTCTCTCTCTCTCTCTCTCTCTCTCTCTCTCTCTCTCTCTCTCTCTCTCATACGAAGAATGGATTTGAGTTTTGTTACCCTTATCACGAAGTGTGTAAGAAATGACCTTGTGACAAGACAACTAAAATAGTCGTGTATTGCTGTAACTGTGTTTGCGTTCATATGTAAGTAAACATACGTACATGGATATCACTTATTTTTCTACTTTCAATTAGTACATCAAATGTTATGTGGTATCACATAATTTTGAATTATGTGGCTGAGAATCGTTAACAATTACGTATATCTAGATTATTTAGATTTACCAATTACCCGCATCCACATCCGCATTCGCAAGGGTATGGTAATCAAATATCCGCATCTGCAGATTCAAAAGATTGATATCCGCATCCGCAAATTTATATCCACATCCAAAAATCCCATTTTCAGACATCCGATACATCTCTCATAGAACTTTCAGAGAACAGAACAATTCACTATTAAAACTGCATACACATTAGTCAGAAACTTATTTGCTGACATTACGAAATCTGCTCGTAGTGATCCACAACAACTGATAACCACGACATGAGCAATCTTACCTTTGGTAGCGATGAATTTTTGCAAGTAGCAGTGATATGCAGAGAAGTAGAAGACACCTCCGGATAGGGCGATGACGCCATAGACTTTGAAAGCATTGGATGTGTTGATTGCTGCTATGAGGTATCCTCCAAGGAGAGCTCCCAGTCCTTTACCTGAGGATTAATTCATTGTAAAGTATGTATACATAGAACTACCAACGCTAAAGGAGCAGACATACTCACAGCAAAATGTCAAGCGTTATGTATAAACTTACAGAGATTTCACATCAAATCTACAATACATGTATACAGAAGGACTTCATGAATTTCACATGAGAACATGACTTTAAAACAAGGTCTCCTTTGTTACGAATACAAATGAAAGATTCATAGCGTAGACGAGACTTTAGAGTACAGATTTCACTTGCAGTTGTTTTCATCTAATGAAGGAGGAGATGAATGCGTATCTTGACTTATGCTGTCGGTATCATCGATCTTCGATTTTTTTTAAAATATTGTTTAGTGCTTGATGGTAACCAGAAAATATTACACAGTCTTTGAATAACTATAAACCATAACAATAACATTGTGTAGACTCAAAATTACTTTAAAAAAAATGATGTTCAGTCACTAACCAAAGCTGTAGTGAACAGCACCAGCAACCCCAGTCAGTAGCAAGCAGACCTTTGGGTGCCAAAATGGGGCAGTAGGTTGCAGCGGCCACCCACATCAGCTGGTAAGTAAAAACTTCAAGGGCTTCAAATGGGAAACACAGCCACGGGTTTCTGTAGGAATGAATGGGATTTTATTAGTCATAGGATGTCATGGTGGTTTTCTCATGCAGGTCCTGAAGAATTGCGGATGTGGATGCGGATAATTGGTAAATCTCTATAAGATTCTAAATCTTAGTGGAAATTTATCAGTGCATATATAAGTATATGTATGTGTGTGGGGGGATAGATATATAGAAAGACAATATTTACTTCAA
Source organism: Macrobrachium nipponense (assembly GCF_015104395.2). NCBI lineage: Eukaryota > Metazoa > Arthropoda > Malacostraca > Decapoda > Palaemonidae > Macrobrachium > Macrobrachium nipponense. The sequence goes on from NC_087216.1 coordinate 33,721,112, forward strand.
GTTGTTTCTCATAATGGGCTTGACTGTGAAGAAGAAACAGTAACCTGGTTACTGACATTCATACTTTAATAAAAGGACCAAGGTGCACTGTAGGCATTACTTAAGGGACTTGGCAATGTCCCTTTGCCCCCTAGCTGTTGTGCAACCTCTTTCATTCGTTTTACTGTACCTCTGTTCATATTCTCTACCTTCCTTCTGACTTTCTACCCTCTCTAACAATTGATTCATAGTGCAACTGCTAAGTTTTCCTCCTGGTACGCCTTCTAGACCTTTTACTGGCAATATCTGTTTAAGCACTGAATAACCTCATAGGTCCCAGTGCTCACACAGAAGATTCATCAACTTAGAGACCCATTGTGCACCATCCATCACTACCTTACTTGCAACACCACACTTTCTGTACATAAAAGCCCTTGTTTTACAATACAATTTCTGCAAGCTTTATCCAGCACTTTCTAGGTCTTCCACACCTGCAACCCCTTCCTTGTATTCCTAACATATGATCCTCTGTTCTTTCCACAACACTATGACCAATCCTCTATTTTCTGCTATCTCTATGTATCACCTCATTTCTCTCTCTCTCAATTTTTTTTATGCCACAATTGCTGAGTAAGAAATGGGAAATGGAGATATGAAAAGACTGAAGACGAGACAGACACAGAAGGTGATGGGGTTATGAAATGTAGATGTATAGTGGTGATTATGACTGAGTGGCTGGGCAGAGTTTATAAGTTATGTCAGGGTAGTGGAAATGTATCAGAAGAATGGGCAAAAGAACGTATATGATAGGGTTTTTATTGGTTAAGTATGACAGGTGACTGATAAGAAAAGAACAGTATACCCATAGTGGAGTAGGGTGTGTGGATCGAGTGTTTGTTATGGAAAATTTTTGCAATACATTTGAAAGTAAAAGAAAACACTGTTGCATACAAGAACCTTGAAAATGTTTGTGGTTTAGTCAATAGAGGTGGATTGTAGGGTCCGACACGGACCCACAGACCATCTCACCTGGCCAGGTAATCTCCTCACAACAAACATCTCTGAGCACCAAATGCACATCTACAAGAAATAGCATATGTCATGCATCTTTTATACATATATTTTCACTCATTGTTATGTTAAATGTGTCATTATTTCCATATGCATTACAATGTCAGCATTTCAGCCATATATACTATAGCCTCAGTCGTGTCTTGTATATCAATCTTTCCATCCATCAATAAAAACACAAATGATTGTGTTGGGACCTCTATTTTGGGTTGCCTTGTGTCAGGCACTACATTTCCACTTACAAGAGCTATTGACCTGCCTGGGTGTTTTCTGAATAAATTATTAAGTCTGTGGATGCTGCCTCTTATGCCTTCACCACATTAGTGATCACAGAGATGACCAGCCCAGCCAACCCAAATGATGATAGCCTCTCCAGTGACATTGTCGCCGCACCTGTATATGTCTACCTCCATTCATGTCCCACAATCTAGAGGCTGGGTTCTTTAGAGCAGAGACAATCTTCAGATCAAAGAAAATGAATAAATAAGTTGATAAAAATGTATCAAAATACAAGGAGGATTGTTTTAAGGTAGATGCACTGTATCTTTGCTTGGCTTCCCAGGTTCCAGTTGTGCATCATCAGGGAAACTGTTCCACCGCCCAAAAGTGGGAGGAATGAAGGACCTCTGGAAAAGAGAAGTTCGACAGCGAGGCACATCGGCTGCATGGCGGTGCTGCTGTTCAGAACCAGGTTGCTCTCTGCAAGGAAAAGGATCAGGAATCAACTGTAAATGTGAAACATAATCAGACATCCACACCGGAGAAGTCTATAATGCCTAATTTCCGTGCGGCTTGTGCTGAAAACTTTGATGAAATATATATATATATATATATATATATAATAGATATAGTATATATATATATATATATATATATATATGTATGCTCGTATATCGGCAGTTAGGATGCTCACAACACCAACAAGCAGAGCCAGGTTCATTCTCGCCTAAGTACTAGATTGGATCAGTATAAATTTTGTTGCATATCGTAACCAGGTTGGAAAAAAGATAAACCAGAAACCTAAATATTTTGGAGCCAGAGTTGCTTAAGGTTGCAAAACAAAAAGACGTACGACGAGTATTTGTAAGATACGTACAATGGAAGAGACAGACAGTGTTAGTATGCTGGGCGTGTACGTAGATATCTATAGAAGTAGTGTGACATAAGCAGATTTCGTTTTGAGGTCAGTCCATCTTTAAGAGAGACAAATTCCCGTTCTTATTATGCCTTCTCAGGCGCGCTTGTTTTCATCTGAAGGCGAGAAAGAGACGGCAGTTGGCGTTTTGTTCTGTCTAGTCCTCTCACATGACATATTGGCTGTCACGCCTCTTCATTTGAAGGTTTTGTGAGTAGTCACACTATAGTAGGCATTGGGGAGGCAGGTTTGTTGCTTTCTGGACTCGGTTAGGTCACTGGGTTTTAGACTGGCCACGGCATTAAGAAATGTGTATGCTTAAGCAAACAGTATGTCTACGGGCTGCTCTATGAGCAAGAGCCCCGTGCTAGCATAAGGCCAGCTTAATCTTCAACAGCAAAGTGTGTCCCATTCATGTTTAAATGTAAATATTTTCCTGTTTACCCATATGTTGATACAGATTTGTCTCCATAAAATGAAAGCTTGTCAGTTTTTTGTGTTCAGTTAGGTATATTCCTTTTATGGGCTCTTGCAGTATTTATGAATTTCAGCAGATACAGAAATGTTAACTTACGACCGTACTCCAGATACAGTACTTTTTTTCGTAAGACGTTAAACGTCATACATGAATTTCACCCTAGCTCCAGTACTACCTGACGCCAGTCAGCTGAAGATAGACAGGCAATTGGCTCCCTCCTTTTCCTTAAAAACAATGTGGGCGTAATAAGTCAATGAGGGCAAGAGTCTCAATATCCTTAATGAATCAGGAATCAGCAAATGTGTCTCTCAAGTTTATTGTCCCTTACAAGTAGCCTTCACTTTAGTAAGAAGAGGAAAGACACTCAAAATGTTCATTATTGTAGAGTAATCGAAATGAATAAATGGTCTAATATGAAGCACTTTTTGCGTCACATCTGCTGTTAAGATATATTAAGCACTTTGACTCATGTTGGCTTAATTTTCGGGTATTCGGTGTTTCCTTATTTCGTACTTTACTTTCAAACAGCTATTGAATTCTCTATCGTTTTTTCATTATTCGTGGAACTTTTCGAAAGAATTCCTCTCAAGGAGACTTAGGAAAGGCTTCATAAAGCTGACTGAGAAACGTTCTCGAGTACAAAAAATGTGTAAGTATTGGTTCTCTTTCTGTTCGTCAGGCTCTGACCCTGAGCTCAGTTTGCCCGCGGCCGGATTGTTTACCTGAGAAGAGTGAACGGTCACACTCACAGCAGAGAAACAAAATCTGACCTTTCCTTGTTAGTGACCCCCTCAAGGGTATTTGGTTTGGGAGTCGGTAACTGTCTAATATTTCTTTAAGGGGGTTCATTATCTTTATGTTATTTAAAGTCTTTTATATTTTCATGATAAACCCCAACGGGCACGCACGGTAGTCCCGAGTTCGATTCCCCGCTCTGCCAACGTGGAATGAGAGGAGTTTAGTTCTGGTGATTAGAAATTCATTTCTCGATAGAATGTGGTTCGGATCCACAGTAAGCTGTAGTAGGTTCTGTTGCTAGGTAACCAATTGGTTCCTAGCCACGTCAAATGATCTAATCCTTCGCGGGCAGTCCTAGTAGAGTTGTTCATCAGCTCCTCAGTGGTCTGGTTAAACGCAGATACACGCAACTTTTTTCCACTTTGTAGGGAAGATCCACAAAATGTAGTAAAGAGGAAGGGGAAACCTATACGATTTGTAGTAGAGAAAATAAACCACATTCCCCCAATAGGAATAAAGAAAATTAACACAAAAGTGTCCGTTACCGAGACGAAGACAAGTGTAGCTCATATTATGACTTTTGAATAAATATCTTGACCTTTGCTTATGCAAATGAGTAGTTGGATGACTTTTCCGTCAAAAGGAATAAGAGAGATATGGGGGAGAACTAAATGCAGACAGTTATAGACTTTTCAGTAAGTTAGGTAGGGGATCGAACACTGCAATACTAGAGTTGGCACTCTCTCTCTCTCTCTTTACCTCCTTTGAGGAAGAAGGTGACGGCTTTGATAGGGATTAATTTCTTGTCTATCCGAAATTCCCTTTTCAGCCAGGACCACCATCCCGTCGGCTTCCCTTCGGCTGGAGTTACTTGAATTTCTGGTTTTTCTCCTGAAAATATAAAAAGAAAAAAAGAAAAACACTCCATTAATATTAACTCTATCTCAGTCAGGGTGACTTACTCTTGCTGTCATTCAAAACCCCAAATTCTGATTCATGAAAATATGGCATTCCATTTCTAAATTTGAAAGGTAGTAAGTTGCGATATATTGTGTCTTCATTACTGTATTTGATGAGATCATTTTTCTGTACTGTTTAACGTGAATATTTATTAATAAATAAATCATAAGTATCCTATCCCGAAATTCCTGTATCTTTAACTCTATCACAAAACATCCCCAACAACAACAACAACTACTATAAAGCAGCTGTAGGCTTACTCACCGAGCAAGCGAAAATGAACTTTTGGTTAGGCGACCTTTTACCTGGCCCTACCACCCCTGAGAGTGATCAATTCTTAGAATACAATATTACTCAGTGTTGAGCGATCTCTCCATCCTAGACAAAGCTGCGTCCGTTCTAATCAGAAGAAGATGAGCCCATAAATTGACACTGAGGTGAACAAATATGAAAACGCCTTGCCCCAGACTGAAACAGACTGGCAAGCAAGGAGGCACTCACCAACCCTTCCGGGGACTCTTGGCAATAACCACAGACCAGAGGTCCAGCCAAGAAACCGTCTGGAACATGGAAGCCGAAGTAGATTCCAATGCTGAGGCATCTTGCGGAGACAAGGACGGAGCCGCCAACCTCCCCTGTTCCAAAGTCAAACCCGGCTTCAGGCGAATGACGTCTGGGTTAAGATGGCGTGACGACAAAAAAGTAGAGCTCGTAGCATAGTACTTCCTATGTCTCGTGAGAGGCGGGGGTAGTAGTTTGGTAGAGCCCCTAGAGCGAAGCGACCCGTCCCGGTCCGAAACAGAGGCGTTAACCTTCTGCAAGACCGACTGAATGTGCCCCAACAAAGGAAGCTGAAGAGATGATTAAGGGTCCTGAGTAGCTCCCACCAAGGCTTCCAAGCAAGAAGGAGTGTAAGACGACCGAGCCTGAGTCCTACTTTCCAAATTCTTAAACCCATGAATGAGATCAACAACTTCCTAAAAGGAAGACAGAAACTCTTGCGTGTCCCCCTCCTCCTGCTCCGGCAGTGGAGACCAACGACGAGAAGGATGTGTAGGCTCTTCTAAGGCGCCTTCTCCACCAAAATTAACGGAAGGGATGGCAGCCAAACAGTCCGAAACCCCAACTAACCTGTCTGGGCTGGGTCCAAGCATCAGCCTCCAGGATGAACCCACTATAACGCTAGGAACATCACTTACCTCAACAGATGACTCCACATGTCCATGAATGGTCACGGGCATGGCGGACATACGTACGTGAGATGGGGGGAAAACTCGAACACTCGAGATCGAAGGAGAATCCCTTAGAGTTGAACTCTTGGAGGCACCAGTGAGAGAGGCAGGCAAACACTCCAGCTGCACCAACTCCGTGCTTACTACCTTCGACCTCTTGACAGGCGCCTTGAGATCTTTACGGCGACAAATAGGCTTGGGAGAAGAAGGAGCACTAACATCACATGCACGGGCAGGGGAGGTTGCAACAAGCTCGCGATGTGCATGGAGGGGGGAAGTCACACGCTCGAGATTCGAGGCAGAGGACGAAGCATTTCCTGCAGGAGGCACACCACTAACACTGCCCGAAACAACAGCACTCGGGAACACATCCACGTTGTTCCTCCCTCGAAGGTGAAGGAAGGGCAAAGTCCTTTGCCTTCCAACGCTTGATACGCCGACGAGGTGTAGAGGGAGAAGAGGGAGAGGAAGACAGCACTAGTTTCTTATGCGCGCACTTTTCAGGAGGCGGGGACGAAGCAACACGTTTCCTACCAGTCCTCCCAACAGATAAGGCCGCCAACTTCACATCCAATACAGAGTCCAATCTCTGAAGCACTGCCTGGCATATGACCTCAGACTGATGTGCCAGAAAAGGCTCCGATGACAAGGAAGGGAGATGTAGTGAACTGGGCGGTAGTGATGATGTCACGGCTGAGAAAGGCAGATCAGAGGAGACAACTGGGAGAGACGTCATCGATGTGAGTGACATCACAAGCGGCGGTGACGTCACGGCTTCCCCTCAGCGCGAGGGGGAAAGAGACGCCACTGGCGGAGGAATACACAAAGATGGATCCCATTGATGTCATCAATGGGATCCATCTTTGGATCCCATTGATGACATCAATGGGATCCAAAGTCCACAGCGCCACTCTGACTTGAGCCGGCGGCAGACACTGGCGGAGCAATACAAGATGGCCGACTGCTGCTACTCACGAAGATGAGGCCGGGAGGAGGGGGGATGGCCTGGCCAGACCGGGAAAGGGGGAGGTGCAAGCCTCCACAAAATGCGCTAGCAACCCCTCCAAGGATGGGGGTACCCCTTAGCCCAAGGGTCTTCCAAATCGCCGCCATTTTGGACGCCTCCGACCCTGGAAGAGAAGAGATTGATGAAAAAGCCTCGCCCTTCTCGGGAACCAAATAAACTCCCAAGGAAGAAGGGGCTACATTACAAACATTACCCTGGCGGCCTCCTGACACTTTCATCAATGAATCAATGGAAGAAAAGGAAGGAGATGCAGGGACAACGCTACTATGAGGGTTGACTACTGCAGGAGACAAAACATTGGGAATAGGCACAACCTTCCCAAGTAGGAAGAGTCGAAATTCTCCGATGTTCTCTCTTGCCATAAAACGACCTCCACTGCTCCTTAGGCCATGCCCGGCATTCCATGCAAGGATTCGTAATAGTACAAAAATTAGAACAACACCTACTACATGTGATGTGAGGGTCGGTCGCTTCCGAAGCCAAAAAACAAGAACACGGAAAACCAGGAACCCCGGGGCACATACGCTGACGCTGAGAAGGAGCAGAAGAAGCCATAATACCAGGCAAACACACATACACACACTAAAAGAAACGAAACGGGGAATGAACCAGTAAAAGGCCAGGAGAGGTTAACACAATTCTCGCCCAGGCGGTCAAAAGAAAGACTGGTGTAGCGGCGTCAACCTTGACCACTCCTAACCCGAGCTATGCATGCGTTGCCAGATATCACAAGATTCCTTGCTTTCATCTGCTTTTTAACTGGATCCAGCTAGGCGCTAGAAATTATCCTATTGTTAAGACCAAAGGTTTGTAGCTATGAAAAATACAAATTGTCTTAGAAAATTTGTCATTTTTCGAATGTGCTCTAGGGCATGTTGGCAATACATCTCTGTATTAGTTACACATATTTCGTTTAAGAAGATAAGACCAAGTGGTGCATATTTTTATTCATTTCAGAGGCCAAGGTGGTGGGTGTTATATTTTGAGTTCATTAAGTATTTTGCTCATTTTGGGAAGGAGCTAGCACCATGATATTCAATCCTAGGATTACAATTCAGGATGCAGGCGGCTGCAGATGATGATCCTGCTTGTAGGGATAGACCCCTACATAGTGTTATTAAAATGCGGCGATGTCTCAAAGGTAGTATGCCTGCCTCTGCAAAAGGGGAATTTATTGGGGATGATCTAGATGCACCAATACACAAACATATTCCTTCATGATGCATCAAGAGTTTTTAATGTTGCTTCAGATGCTGAAGAATATATAGGACAGCAGTAGTCTATTATAGTTAAAGCTGATGTCCTATATAACGTTAGCATGATGTCATGTCCTGCTCCCCATGTAGAGTGGGATAGTTTCCGTTACTAGGGCAGGTAAGTACACATAAAGCACCCATTCTATTTTTCTGTCTTAGATATATAGAAGCAAATTTGCTCCATCCTCTAGCGAGGGGAGGAAGGGGACCCTGACAATAAGACAAAACCAGTGCTCATATTTGCCTTATTGTTGCCGCTTTTTCAGATTCATCCTTGCTTTTTTTTTTTTTTTTTTTGTGTATGAGATTACAATTCCCTCATTCATCTGAAAAAAAAAACCAGAAGTCTGACAATTGATCTTACATTTCCTATACTCCACTCAGTGTCGAGATGCGCTCTACTCTTCCTCGCTTTATTGGCCAGGAAGAGTAGCCCACATGTGGCAAACTCCAGTCAGCTCATACTCACTCAGATTCCTCCCTCCAATCAGTGTCTTCCTAATATGAAGGGGATTAATGGTTTGTATATAGTATTGGAACAAAATCACAAAATTTAAATTAATTTGTATTTTTCCCAGTTCCTTTACATTACATTTCATGCACACCTCAATCTGATACCTGGGCTGAAAGGCAAATTGGAACGTTTATATCAGGGTAGGCGGGACTCCCACCTACCGAACGGTAGTTAACTACCTAACCACCTTGTTCGTAAATTTAATGGCCTTTTCCAGCTTCACTGCAAAGTAATTAAAAATGTAAAAGACCTCAGATTTGTGTGTTAAGGAAAGATACAATTTACTTAAGAATTTGTGATTTTTCCAACTTTCATACTGGACAAAGTTAGTCTGTTCAAATTGGACTTGCCCAGACTAGAGTGAACTGGCCATCAACTCATGTGATTTATAATTCAACTGAGCAGGATGATACTCCTCCTTTATAGCTGTATTCATATGGTTCCCCTTGTAATTAATTGAATTTGTTTGCCCCTTTGTAAATTAATTGTCGTACTATTTAATTTTGAATATGTTCTGCGTAAATAAAACCTTAATTATATTCCCAGGGTCTCACTGGCAACCTTCTTCTATCCTCCATTCCTCCCTTCCATTGACAAGTAGGTAGCCAAGTCATAAGGCTAATTAAATATTGCACACTGTATTGCATCCCCAGCTCCCAACTTTGTGACAAGAGAGAACACCACATACCAAAAGTTAATGTTTTAATTTGTCATGGTCAGATTCGTTAAACTAAATGCCTGCCATTTACCAAAAAGGGTGTTTTAGAGTTACAAATCACAAACAGAAACATGTTTGAGTCAGTCATATAATATAGTCAAAATGAGGAAGTGTTGGATCAACTAAATTTTTTTGTCTTATTCTGCCAAAAAAGTACCAGAATAATTATGCTGAACTTCACACTTTTTAAGGCGCAGGAAAAGGGTTATCCATGTATATCACCTGATCGTGGCCTGAGAGAGAAATGTTTTGCAGTGTGCAACACATGACAAATTTAATTTAAGGTAGCCTCCCCCAACCATTAAGGTGTCTATATATAAACTTGGTTGTCACAAGGTAACAGTCCTGGAAGAAATTTTTTTTCACTAAACACCTTACCCCCTTACTCTCAAGGGCGTCAGCCCTTCAAGAATCGGCTGAGCACTGTGGGCAAGGTTTGAAATAATTCTTTTGCTTCACTGGTCGTAGTCCGCTATAAACATTCTATTGAGTAAGCGGACTTGTTGCCCATCCTCACACTACTTCCCATTCCAGGAGTTTATCTGAAATTAAGGATTACGCCTGGCAACAGAAGCATAAATTGACCAGGTTATTATTATTATTAATAGGGGTTAGTTTTTCCAGACCTCTGAGTCTCGGGCTGGTTCTCAGGGATCAATCCTGGGGGAAAAAAAAAAATTAGACTTTATTTGAGAAACCCGTCTTATTTAAAAATTTTATGATTTTATTAATTGAAAAATCCCTGCTTTCAGCAAGAATGGTTTTCATTTCCGAACTCCGCAGATAAATAGATCTTTGCTGGGTCCAATTTGGGCACTCAACAAGCAAATGCTGTACTGTCATGGGTGTTTGACATCTGTTACATTTCACTGGGTCAGCATGTGGTGTTGACATCAAGTGACCATGTGAGAATCTTGTGTGTCCTATACGGAGCCTTGCTAGGATCTTTCCTCCTGTGAGGATGTCCTCCATGCATAGACTTCATTTTTTATGTTTTTAAGTTTATTTGTTGTTGGCACCGAGGCCCATTCTTCTTTCCAATCCTGGTAAATCAATGTTTTAAGATTTTACCCAGTCTGACACTGGGGCATATGAAATTGTTGGAGGGATAGTGCAGGCTAATTTGGCAGCAGAGTCTGCATATTCATTTCCTTTTATTCCCACGTGTGCTGGGATCCAACATATTTCCATTGATATTTCCTGATTGGAGGAGTTGATGAATTTTTATTGAATTTCCTGTACTATTTGGTTTCCTGTGTATAACTGTCTATTGCATCTATAGCACTACGTGAGTCACTGAAAATAACAGAGACACTTGCTTTTTGCCCTCAGATATCATATCTAGAGCCATCTGTATGGCTGTGACTTCAGCAGTAAATACTGATGATATTGAAGGTAGGCTTTTTTAATTAAACATATTTTTTTTCGAATATGCAGATGCTCCTACTCCAACCATTATTTTTGGAGCTATGCTGTATATACCATAAATTTGTCCCCTTTTCTTCTAATGTGCTCCAAAGCATGTTGGCGGTACATTTCCGTACTTGTCATTTTGCTTTTGAGTAGGTAAGACAGGGAGGTACATTATCTTTACTCGATTTAAAATCCATGGTGGTGGCAATTCCATTGGTGGGGGAGGGTGAAAAATTGGATCCTATATTATGTTGTTCATTATGTATCTAGCTCTTTTTGGGAAAGAGCTAGTACTATTAACTGCTGTTACTGGATTACAGTTTTGGCAAGTAGTAAGAGTAGAGGAAAAGACCCCATATAGACTCCACTTTTCTAGCCCCGCCCCCCGCCCCCCACCCACCCCCCCCCCAAGGGGCGTGGCTACCCCCCTCCCCCCTCCTCCGATTGGCTCATGTACGTACGTGAGGCTAAAAAGGGGCGGGGCGGGGCAACCCCCAAAACCCCCAAAAGGGGCGTGGCCACCCCGACCCCATATAGACTCCACTTGTCTGGGGGGGTGTGGCCACCCTGACCCCATATAGACTCCACTATTCTGGGGGGGCGTGGCCACCCCGACCCCAAATTGACTCCATTTGTATTATAAGCTTCATGTACGTACATGAGCTCATTAATTGACTCCATATGTCGGATAAGTTCTGTACGTACATGAGCTCATAATTGGACTCCATTTGTCTTACAAGCTCATGTACGTACATGAGCTCATATTAGGGGGGCGTGGCCTCCCCTAACCCCAAATTAAATCGACTCCACTTTTCTACCCCTGTGACGTCACATAACTATAAGGGAATAAAACCATCCTTTAACCCTCCACTATTCTGCGTGGCCACCCTGACCACCCCAAATTGACTCCATTTGTCTTTACAAGCTCAGTACGTACATGGGCTCATATTAGGGGGCGTGGCCTCCCCTATAACCCCAAATCGACTCCACTTTTCTACCCCTGTGACGTTCACATAACTATAGGGAATAAAACCATCCTTTCAACCCTCCACTATTCTGGGGGCGTGGCACTGACCCCAAATGACTCCATTTGTCAATTACAAGCTCATGTACGTACATGGGCTCATATAGGGGGCGTGGCCTCCCCTACCCCAAATCGACTCCACTTTTCTACCCCTGTGACGTCACATAACTATAAGGGAATAAAACCATCCTTTCAACCCTCCACTATTCTGGGGGGCGTGGGACACCCCTGACCCCAACATAATTGACTCCATTTGTCTAACAAGCTCATGTACGTACATGAGCTCATATTAGGGGGGCGTGGCCTCCCCTAACCCCAAATCGACTCCACCTTTCCTACCCCCTGTGACGTCACGTAACTCTAAGGGAATAAAACCATTCTTTCAACCCCTGACTTACCCCCTGTGACGTCACGTAACTCTCCGGGAATAAAAACCGACATTTCAAGCCCTCACCCCAAATTGACTCCACCTTTCCTACCCCCTGTGACGTCACGTAACTCTACGGGAATAAAAACCAACATTTCAACCCCTCACCCCAAATTGACTCCACTATTCTACCCTGTGAGTCACGAACTCTCTGGGAATAAAAAACCATTCTTTCAACCCCTGACCCCAAATTGACTCACCTTTCCTACCCCCTGTGACGCACGTAACTCTACGGGAATAAAAACCAACATTCAACCCTCACCCAAATTGACTCCACTATTCACCACTGTGACGTCACGTAACTCTCTGGGAATAAAACCATTCTTTCAACCCCCGACCCCAAAAATGACTCCACCTTTCCTACCCCCTGTGACGTCACGTAACTCTCCGGATAAAAAACCAACATTTCAACCCCTCACCCCAAATTGACTCCACTATTCTACCCCTGTACGTCACATAACTCTCTGGGAATAAAACCATTCTTTCAACCCCTGACCCCAAATTGGACTCCACCTTTCCTACCCCCTGTGACGTCACATAATCTCAGGGAATAAAAACCAACATTTCAACCCCCACCCCAAATTGACTCCACTTTTCTACCCTGTGATGTCACGTAACTCTACATCGGGAATAAAACTTGACCCCACCCTGACCCCAAATAGACTCAGTTCACTGTTTTTTTTTGCGCTCATGTCCCCTTTAATTGTTTTCAAAGTAACCGGGACGTTTACCTCATCCTCCTCCTATAAAATCTCTAAATTTATATATGCACATTGCGAATATACTCTCTCTCCCTCCCTCCTCCCTCCCTCCCTCCCTCCCTCCCTCCCTCTCTCTCTCTCAGCCGTTACATTTTTGTTTTATATATATACACAGCTGCTTAGATATTCAGAGTATCATGATAAAAGGATATTTTGGCGACTGACTTCATCCACATGTGATATCTCCCCCAATAACCATATCAGAGTCAATGTTATCTGATGATGAAATCACGCACACACACACACATATGAGAAGAAACGAGACCTTATCGCCATATTTTGTCCCAGCTGACTTCACGCCAACGTGAAATTTTATTTTTCATAGAATTTGAGTCATAATCTAGGTGGCGAACACAAGGACAAAGGTACACATTTCAATTTTGTTTATTTATTATACAGAGTTTGAAAGAGGTTGAAAAATCAAATTACAGACGGAATTGTTATTTTATATTTATAACCAATCCTAAATACAGGGGAATGAAATTAATATTCCATTCAAATACATACATTAGAAAAAAACTGTACAAACACGAACGCGATAATATGCGCATTCGCTTTTTCAAAAACAATACTTCAACGAAACATACTACGGCTACTATATATTTTCTAACCTGTCCTTCACATCACAGCCCTTAGTATATACCACAAACATCTTCTCCAGCACTTTCCCGACCGTGTATCGAAGACGACGACGTTTCATCTAACACCTCAAAGCTTTTAAATTTAGCTAACAAGTTTTCATATATAAATCTTCCACACACCTTTCCTCCAACAGGGATAAATTCTTTTTCATTATAGCCACGCAGCATCTTTTACCAATTTTGCTCATTTCATCACTGAATGTAGCTAACACAGGTAAATATTGATTCAACCAAGTCGTATTAACCAGTCCGCTCTGACCGATGCCAGCGGGAAAGATAACATATTTGGCATAGTCATACGATGATTTAAATAATTCTTCCTTCAATTTCTTGACCGAAGAAAAAAAGTGATTGAACCTCATCTGTTTGGTATCTCTGCCCAAACGATCGGCGTGTCTTCATCTTTGGAATAAGCCACGCTCTTTTGCGCGTATTCATTATCTTCAATGGGGGCACCAATACCGTATTGTGTTAATAAGGTAGCTATGGTGGGTAGATCAACTTCTTCGTCGCATTCCCAAGATGTGATATTTTCAGGTCTTTTACAAATGGCGGACCCTTCAATACCCCTATCACGAAGACAGGCATATGATGCACCAGTGCGAGAATATCGAAAACCTGCCAATTCGGCATAGGATAAGCTCAAATGACCGTCGCTCCGCCACAACACCGTAATTCCTGCATGTCACACAGTTAGTGGCCACTACTAGACACATATTCCTCTTCCTGAACTTATTTTCGGACAAGTTCCCGAAAACTAACTTACAAGAGGAGGCTGATGAAGCCATGGCGAGAGTTCACGTCTTGATGTGACAATCCTTCAAGAGATAATGAACTACGAAAGCCCCGCTACCCCAAGACCCCTTTATCACAATCACTGATTACAAAAACCTGTTTGTGACGAAGCATCAAGCCATCTCCCAGCAAGCGGTTTTTACCATTTTTACCGACTCTTTGAGTGTTTTATCTTCTCTAAAAAGCCTAGTCTCTTGCCATCCTTTAGTGCAAGAAGTACTAGATTGGTTTTATCTTTAATTAATAGAAGAGGATTTTCTGTTGGATTTTGTTGGGCTCCGTCCCATGTTGGAATTGTTGAGAATGAGCGAGCCGACGCTGCTGCTAAGGCTGCAACTAGGCTTAGGCAACATTTCCAACATGGGCGTCCCTGTATCTGATTTTAAAAGTACATTCGATTTATTGTAGAGACCAGTGGCAGGCCCACTGGTCTACTTTAGATAATAATCTTAAATTGAAATCGATTAGGCCTTCTGTTCATACCTTGGCCTCATAGCCGGATGGATAGAAGGTCTGAGATAGTTTTAGCTAGATTGCGTATTGGCCACACTAATATACTCACGGGTATCTAATGATGAGTGGAGCGGATAGCAGGTTTCCTCGCTGTTCCACCTGTCATGTGGATTTGACTGTGGTGCAATATTTTGGTGGAGTGCCCACATTTTGAAACCCAAACGTAGAGCTTGTTTGCTGACAAATAAGTCTCTTGCAGATATTTTAGGTGAAGGTGCTCGGGCAGAGCAAATTATGACATTTTTTAAAAAATATTGGTTCTTTTTTACGAATTGTAGTTTTCTTTTAATTGTTTTTAGGTTTCTTGTTTGGTTTTTATGAATGAATGATTTGTATGTTAGATCGGTTGTGTGTATGTTTGTTTGTGTGACAGTGACTTTTTTATTCTTAAGATATATATGCGCTGAATGGGCCCCCTCGGCTCCGGCGCTTGGCTAATGTGCAAAAATGTTATAATCTAATCTAATCTGTACTGCTCGAACCACTGTCGAATACCCAGAACCCGGCCAATTTAAACAGTTTACTAAAGTTAAAGCTCTGCGCCAATCGCGCACATGGGCTTTCCTGGATTTTGAGGCGTATATTTCAACCGAAGACCGGAGAAGACGATCCGAGAATAGTATCTCGACAGAAAGCTTTCGCTTACTGCTACGTGATCGTTGACGGTAGAACGGGGGAATATTGTACCCATAGACTAATCACACGGAGAGAAATGCGTTGATGATTGTTTGCAGAACATGAACCGGGACTGGGCGTTATTGCGTGAACAAATGCGTGCGTATCCTTTACATATGAGTCCTGAATCCGCCCGTAAGTTTGAAGCGAGCACTCATTGCAGAGGATGTAACGTCGAATTCAAGGCTGGAGTCACGAAAATGCGACATCACGCTCATTTTGTGGCACGGGACAACTTTGTGTGTGCACTGTGTCAACAGTGTAATTTGAATATGCAATTTAAGGAGCCAACTTTAACAGTGTTCGTACACATTTGTCATATGACATCGCCCTGGTCTTGAAAGAGGCGGGGGCTCAGCATGATTTTGAAATTCTGAAAACGCGAGGGTAGTAAATTTTACTCGGCCAGATCGGGCAATCTGAGATTCGTGGATAGCAACAACGTGATTAGGGGGACCCTTTCTAGTCTCGCCTCGAGTCATATCAAACAGAAAGGTTCCCTCGAAATCGCACGTCAGTTGTTAACCCAGTATTCTCGGGATTGTCTCGATTTAGTTTTTGGGTACGGGTAAACAGTACTACCCTTATGATTATGTGACGGGCTTCAATATCCTGCGAAAGCCCGGCATCCCTTCTCGAGAGTGTTTCGATTCGGAACTTACGGGAGAAACCCTTTCCAGCGGGGGCTATGCACACGTGGTCAAGGTTTGGAACGCCGCTAATTGCACCAATCTTCGGAGATTATACCGTTTTGTATTTGTTAATGGATGTGGGATTATTAGCGGACGTTATTTAGCTGGAGGAAGGCTGCCATGGTGCAATTCGGACTAGACCCTGCCCGTTACCTGACTTCTACCTCTCTCTCACTCGATGCTTTCTATATTCCTCTAAAATTCGTCTCCCCCTCATTTTCGAATGGTGAACTCTATCAATTAATTTGTAAAAACATCCGCGGCGGTTTTTGTAGTCTAGTTCGAAGGCAATGCGTAGCTAATATCCAGAGTTAAATCCCAGTTTTAGGGTGGGTGATCCTCAATCGTACATATTATACGTTGACTTCACCAGTTTGTATCCCACAGTTATGAGTAAATACAAAATGCCCTTGGGTGAAATAACTGAACTTTCCCCTGTCGAATTAGAAAGTTTTGTCGCTAGCGATATTACCGCCATTGATTCACAGGGTGAATACGGTTATTTTATACTGCTCGATACCAAACCAGTTAGACGGGATGTTGCTCTACAGACGGACGATCTCCCTCTCGCCATTCATCACATGAATGTGACTCACCAGGATCTATCGCCCTATAGTAAAAACCTAATGAATAAGTTCAAGGTGAAGATAACCCAAGAAAAATGTTAAGTTGAGGCGGGTACGCATTTACCCATGCGTAATCACTTGATCTGTCTTCCGTTTATTACAAACGTTGATAAGGCTCGGTCTCGAAGTTGATGTAATAAGGAAAGTGTACAAATTCAAACAGGATTTTTATTTGAGGGAATATATTCTGGAGAATGCCGAAAGGCGTGCTAAAGAGACCGATCCGGACAAGAGGAACACCATCAAAATCATAATGAATGGTCTTTTCGGTGTCACTATTAAAAATTCATTGAATTATTCTACCCGAACTGTCGTCACCACCGTGAAGCCTCTCTTCTCAGAATGTGTCCAAACACACGTACAAGTCTTTGGAAAAACTGGGTAACGACAGGTACATTGTAAAACCATTGCAAAGAGTCTGTTATGGCTGAATCCCCGATTTGATATCGGTTTCAGTATACTAGACATGGCGAAGGATATGATGTATCGGTTCTATTACGACGTTCTTCGAAAGCAGTATGGACACCGAGTTCAGCTCCTTTATACCGACACTGACAGCTTGATCTTTTCCCTGGTGACTGATAACCTCAATCGGGTGTGCTCAAACCCTACATGGATTTGAGTAATTTCCCCAAAACTCACGAATTGTATGATGAGTCACGTAAGGGGGAACTCGGGTTAGTGAAGGTTGAAACGGGGGCTGAAACTCATGAGGGAATTTATCGGCGTTAAACCTAAAGTTTATTCGTATCTGACGGAAACTAGTCGTAGTAACACCTTGAAAGGTGTACAAAGATGCCGGCAAAAGACCATTCCACATGACCAGTATCGAGCTGTAATCGAAAAGAATGAGATTACTTATACTCGTGTGCACAATTTGCAAAGAGTAGGAGGCACGATGTGTCATACGAGCCAGCGAAAGGTATCTCTCTGTCCTTAGAGGACAAGAGATATTATGTGACACCTTATAAATCGTTGGCGTATGGACATCCAGACATTGGGGTGGAAGAGGGTATAGCGGAGGAGGAGGAGGGGGAGGGGGAGGAGGGGGAGGGGGAGGAGGAGGATCTAGAGAGGGTAGTGGTGGCGCAGGTAGTTGCGGCAATCTCTCCAATGTTAAATATTCCCGCTCCTAGCACCTCGAGAATTCCTACTCCTCCTATTCCTCCGACCCTACATCCATCACATTTCCCACGGGTGAAAGGATGTTCAAAACGTAGAAGAGAGAATAGTAAAATATACAATGTTAATCTCTCTCTCGACGTCTGACTTCTCTCGACGTCTTTGACTTTTTTCTCACGACGGGAAATGGTTTCACCCTCTCCTCCAGTTAAACGGGGGCGTATCACACCTTATACCGGGTGTCATAGTTTGTATATTTTACTATATATTTTATCTTATATTCATTATAGCGTTTATTCGAGAGAAATAAAATCCTCTATAGCTGAAAGAGTCATAAGGACTATTAAGGGTCGTATATATAGATCTCATCACATAAGAATACCTTAAAATACATTAACGTCTTGCGCGACATGTTCAGAGTTATAATCATACCCCCCATAGAAGTTTGGGTCGCACCCCGCAAGAGGTTCACGCATTAACGGATAGAGATGACATTGAACGTCAATTCTCGAGCATGTATAAAAAGGCTGTTCTCGTTAATCCTCCCGCCATTTCGCTCTTGAATGTTGGAGACGTTGTACGTATTGCCGATGAGCGTCGCAACGCAATTTTTAGGAGGGGATATACAATTCAAAATACTCTGGAAATTTTTAAAATCCGAAAGTGGATACAAGGCAAAATCCGGTCGTTATACTTCTTGGAAGATTTAGCGGGTGAAGAAAGTAAAGGGCGTATTTTATCGAGAATTAATTCGCACAAATCTACCAGAAACGATGATATCACTATTCTGGGAAAGGAGGAGGAAAGATAATAAAACTCAATATTACGTTTCATGGAAAGGTTATCCGAGTCAATTCAATTCCTGGGTGATGAGTCTCAAATTGTACGGATATGAACCGTAAGCAACCTTTAATACGTAAAAATAAAAACTTTATTTTATTCATCTCTGGTTTATCACCCAGTGAAAGAAGTAAAGTTATTCCCATCTTAAACGGTGGTTTGGTGTCTACTCTCTCGGAAATTTTAGAAATTTTCTTTGTGGTAATCTAACTCAAGATAAGAAGTTTATTAAACACTTAAGAAATTGTAGACGAGAAATTCATCTTGTGTCCTTGAAAACAACGTCCATATCTAAGAAGAAAAAATATACTGAAAAGTCGTAAAGGGGGACTATTCTATCGGTTTTATTGCCTATTGCTGCGAGTTTGGTAGGAGTCTTTTAATTGAAAATGAAGGAGTTTTACGTTATCCCTGCCATTACCTATGAGAGGTTAATGAATAGAAAAGAGGTTTGTGATGGTGATATTAATAACCTAGAGGGTACTGGCAAGTTGGATACGGCAGCTGTTAGTAGTAGCGGACACGTCTCCCTTAATATCCAAAAACCACCTATGCCGGCTATATCGCTCACGACCTCCTCCTCCTCCTCCTCCCCCTCCTATAGAAAATGTAGGTGCAGTGACTGGAGGGGAGGAGGTGGTAAACGCCCCATTACATTGAAAACAATTAAAGGGGACATGACTCGCAAAAAGAGCAATCACCCGATTTAACAGGTATTATTCCAATATTTTTTAAAGAACCCAAAAGTCATACGTTACGGCTTTTGTAAGCACTTACAAGATTCTAACACGGTTGAATGGAATGAAGAAGGAGATTTAACTCATCCGCTCGCAGGTTATTATATATTTTAGAATAGCTCGAGAATTTCAAGGAATAAAAAAAACCCACGTTGATAATATTTCGAATTATCGCTACTTCATTGAAATGGCGGGGGTTAAAGATTGGATGTTAAGGAATATAGCCATTAAAAAGCAAATCGAAACGTGGCGAAATATGGGGAAAAAGGGGAGGGAGGAGGAGGGGGAAGAGGAGGAGGAGGAGGAGGAGGGGGGTGGGAAGGTGAGGGCGGGACATGCGAAAAACAAGATGGCGAGTGTGTGGGTGGCTTATTAACATTTTAGGAACAATGATATCGGAGCTGTTTAGTCACGTGATACTGATTTTGATAAAATGAGTCATGTGTGGATGACTTGAAGGATTGTCACATCAAGACGTGAACTCTCGCCATGGCTTCATCAACCTCTTCGTATAAGTTAGTGAAAAACTGTTAGCTAAATTTAAAAGCTTTGAGGTGTTAGATGAAACGTCGTCGTCTTCGATACACGGTCGGGAAAGTGCTGGAGAAGATGTTTGTGGTATATACTAAGGGCTGTGATGTGAAGGAACAGGTTAGAAAATATATATAGTAGCCGTAGTATGTTTCGTTGAAGTATTGTTTTTGAAAAAGCGAATGCGCATATTATTGCGTTCGTGTTTGCACGTTTTTTTCTAATGTATGTATTTGTATGGAATATTAATTCATTCCCCTGTATTTAGGATTGGTTATAAATATAAATAACAATTCCGTCTGTAATTTGATTTTTCAACCTCTTTCAAACTCTGTATAATAATTAAACAAAAATTGAAATGTGTACCTTTGTCCTTGTGTTCGCCACCTAGATTATGATCTCAAATTCTATGAAAAAAAAAATAAAATTTCACGTTGGCGTGAAGTCAGCTGGGCAAATATGGCGATAAGGTCTCGTTTCTTCATATGTGTGTGTGTGCGTGATTCATCATCAGATAACATTGACTCTGATATGGTTATTGGGGGAGATATCACATGTGGATGAAGTCAGTCGCCAAATATCCTTTTATCATGGATACTCTGAATATCTAAGCAGCTGTGTATATATATATAAAACAAAATGTAACGGATGAGAGAGAGAGAGAGAGGGAGAGGGAGGGAGGGAGGGAGGGAGGGAGGGAGGGAGGGAGGGAGGGAGGGAGGGAGAGAGAATATATTCGCAATGTGCATATATAAATTTAGAGATTTTATAGGAGGAGGATGAGGTAAACGTCCCGGTTACTTTGAAACAATAAATTAAAGGGGGACATGAGTCGCAAAAAACAGTGAACTGAGTCTATTTGGGGTCAGGGTGGGGTCAAGTTTTATTCCCGTAGAGTTACGTGACATCACAGGGGTAGAAAAGTGGAGTCAATTTGGGGTGGGGGTTGAAATGTTGGTTTTTATTCCCTGAGAGTTATGTGACGTCACAGGGGGTAGGAAAGGTGGAGTCAATTTGGGGTCAGGGGTTGAAAGAATGGTTTTATTCCCAGAGAGTTATGTGACATCACAGGGGGGTAGAATAGTGGAGTCAATTTGGGTGAGGGGTTGAAATGTTTGGTTTTATTCCCGGAGAGTTACGTGACGTCACAGGGGGTAGGAAAGGTGGAGTCAATTTGGGGTCGGGGTTGAAAGAAAGGAATGTTTTATTCCCAGAGAGTTTACGTGACGTCACAGTGGTAGAATAGTGGAGTCAATTTGGGGTGAGGGGTTGAAATGTTGGTTTTTATTCCCGTAGAGTTACGTGACGTCACACGGGGGTAGAAAGGTGGAGTCAATTTGGGGTCAGGTTGGGGTTGAAAGAAATGGTTTTATTCCCAGAGAGTTACGTGACGTCACAGGGTAGAATAGTGGAGTCAATTTGGGTTTGGGGTGAGGGGTTGAAATGTTGGGTTTTTTTCTCCCGGAGAGTTACGTGACGTCACAGGGGGTAGGAAAGGTGGAGTCAATTTGGGGTGAGGGCTTGAAATGTCGGTTTTTATTCCCGGAGAGTTACGTGACGTCACAGGGGGTATGTCAGGGGTTGAAAGAATGGTTTTATTCCTTAGAGTTACGTGACGTCACAGGGGGTAGGAAAGGTGGAGTCGATTTGGGGTTAGGGGAGGCCACGCCCCCCCCCCCCTCCCCCCACAATATGATCTCATGTACGTACATGAGCGGTTAAAGACAGAATGGAGTCAATTATGTTGGGGTCAGGGGTGTCCACAGCCCCCCAGAATAGTGGATGGGTTGAAATGATGGTTTTATTCCTGATAAGTTATGTGACCGTCACAGGGGTAGAAAAGTGGAGTGGCGATTTGGGGTTAGGGTTATTTGGTTCCACGCCCCCTAATATGAGCCCATGTACGTACATGAGCTTGTTAAGACAAATGGAGTCAAGTTTGGGTCAGGGGAGTGGCCACGCCCCCCAGGAATAGTGGGAGGGGTTGAAAGGATGGTTTTATTCCCTTATAGTTTATGTTGAACGTCACAGGGTGGAGAAAAGTGGAGTCGATTTGGGGTTAGAGGGAGGCCACGCCCAACCCCCCTAATATGAGCCCATGTACGTACATGAGCTTGTAAGACAAATGGAGTCAATGGGGGTCAGGGGTGGCCACGCCCCCCAGAAATAGTGGAGTGACGGATGTACTTAGTAGTTATGTGACAGGTCACAGGGGTCGAAAAGTGGAGTCGATTTGGGGTTAGGGGATGGCCACGACTAATATGAGCTCATGTACGTACTGAGCTTGTAAGACAAATGGATCAATTATGAGCTCATGTACGTACATGAACTTATCATACATATGAGTCAATTATGAGCTCATGTACGTACATGAGCTTATAATACAAATGGAGTCAATTTGGGGTCAGGGGTGGCCACGCCCCCCCAGAATAGTGGAGCTTATATGGGGGTCAGGGTGGCCACACACAGACAAGTGGAGTCTATATGGGGTCGGGGTGGCACGCCCCTTTGGGGGTTTTGGGGGAGGGGGTTGCCCCGCCCCTTTTTAGGCCTCACGTACGTACATGAGCCAATCAGGAGGGGGGAGGGGGGTGGGGGGTAGCCACGCCCCTTGGGGGGGTTGGGGGGGTGGGGGGCGGGTGGGGGCGGGGCTAGAAAAGTGGAGTCTATTATGGGGGGTCTTTTCCTCTACTCAGGTTACGTTTTAACTTTCAAAATGTTCTTAGAAACTTACTTTGGATGCTTATGTGACATCTGGAAGGATAATAAATGATATTCAGAAAACAAAAAATTATATTGTGATAGTCAGTCCAATCAACATTAGCCAAGAATGATATTCTTCCCCAGGAATTAATTTCTATAACTCTTAGTAAATGAATGCGTTTACAAGTCAGAATTCTCCATATTACATTGGCAAATTCAATTTTAGACAATTACTTTTAAAAGAAACCAATCATTTACATAATTATTCTTGAAGACAGATCAAATAATCCTATCCACAAATGTTACAATTAAACTTACAACACAGCTCTAAGGAAAGAATTGTCAGCATACAAAATTCATTTCACTTCATTCGTACCCGTCTCTCCCTTTGTATTCCTCTGTTTTCTATAAAGTAAATCTACGTTAGGGACTCATTTTCTATTAAGAGGACCTGTGAGGAACTCTTTCAAGTTTCGAAATTTCAAGTAAACGGAAATATGTATGTTTACACCAAGTGAACTTATTACAAAGTTATCCATAGAGGAAGAGGACTTAGGATTATTTTGTGGGGGCCATCATACCTTGTAAAGAAATCTGGCGGTTTAAGTCTATTGGTTTTAACACAATCGTCATAAGGGACACTACACAACAAGCAAGAATTTGCCTAAGTACAAAATCACAGATGTAAGAGTGAACGCAGCTTAGGCTTCTTTAGTCGTAACTTAACCACACCCACTCTGTGACATTGTATTTACATTTTCTTTGACATTTGGAAGAAGGGTCAACTATAGCATTCCTCACGAGTAACATAGAAAACTGAAAGACATTTGGGAGAACACAATGGAAGTCTCTAATGCTCCTCCCTCTCAGCAATCAGTTGTCAGCTTAGAAAACTTGAGCCCTCCCCTTGGGATCGACTTCAAGCTGGCAACCAACTGGCTGTATATACCTCCTGCTGGGCGCATTCCCTCCTTCGGGGCATGGCAATGCTGCCCCATAGGATTACTTATTTAAATTTTAAATTTTCCAGTTTTCACATAGTACATATATATAAAAGTGAGGAATGAGGACTTCTGTACTTCAGCTTACGTCCTTAATAATGAGCAACAATTCCATATACTTAAACTGTTCGTGTTGACAGATATTGTTTTTGTTTTTTACAGACAACCGTTTAGTTCTCACTTTGTACACAGCATTAAAAAGTTGACTCCTAACTTTGAAAAATCACAAAAAGAATAGGCTACTCATAATCTAAATACAGAAGCTCAAGAATTCACTTTCAGAATAGGGTGGCTTAAGGAATATCTTTACATCCAAAGATTTACCTAAGTTTTATACCTGGACAATCTACAATCCAAAAATATCTATTAACATGGTAGTACAAACTGAATACTTGAGAGTATTTTAAGCTTGTGTTTAGGGTAGCAGTGTAAATGTGAAAATGGTAAGAGTGAGGTACTTAATCCCTGTGTCTGAAGAGCAAACGGCAAAAACTTTGTGCGTTTAGTATAAGTGTATGTTCATGTAAATGGGGGGATTTCCCCCCCCCCCCCCATTATTATAAGGTAAGCATGACACGAACGGAAGGCAAACCACCACACAACATTACACACACAGCTTCTCTCTCTCTCTCGTCTCTCTCTCTCTCTCGGCAATCCCTCTCTCTCTCTCTCTCTCTCTCCTCCACCTCTTTTTCTCTCCATTCTAACAGGTAATGAAATGAGAGAGACGCATCATAACATTAACGTTTATTAACAAAATAAATAAATCAATCAATCAAGTAATCCAGTCTTACAGACTAACTCAAAAAAACCCCGTAAATGTAATATGTCTGGTCACCAAAAAGTCTACACCCCTCTGGAAATTCTTTGTCCCCCGGCATTCCAGATCCGCTGTTTCAAAGATACAGAACACATCCCGGTAAGTACACACACAAGATTGACAGACAGAGGTTTAAATATTGGATATCATCACAAAAATGTCAAACAGATAATAAGCCACTCTTTGGCTAAAGCACTTCAACACTTACCTAAACAACCGGACACTTAAACACTGTAATAAAAACTCCCGGCGAATGCCACGGCATCTTGCCTGTGACTTTGAAGCCCTCCGTCAAAATCCTCCCATAGGCTTGGGTATGACACTTTTAACAGAAAGAGGCGCACACGCACATATGAACACACAGTTCGATAGCGCCTCGCAACACTAGTTGCATCCAGTTTCATAAAGGCACTTCGAGAAGAGTTCATAAACTGTTGTGCATTGACTTGTCGAACTAAGCATTTTTATCTCACGCCACCCCTAGAAACTCATTGTTCAGCTACTCTCGGGTCGTCACCTCTACACTGTTCTCCACATTCCATAGGTCACAGAGAACACACGGACAATATATTATTAGTCAAAAAACCCTAGGCCTTACAGATGCTCGACCTAATATGCTAGCCCCCGCCCTAGCAAAATTGCTTATAACACAAAAACAACTGGCCGGCTAAAATAAAAATACTACGAACTAACTGCACGTCCTCTGGCATTATAAAATAAAGTCTTATCACGCTTTATCTCCCAATAACACAAGACGCATTTTCTATCATATTTTCTGCATTAGGATTCTTGAATATCCCTCTTCGCTTGTCTGCAACTAGCTGAACAGACAGCAACAGGCTATAGCAGGCTGTAGGAAGACGGAATGCCTCCCTCATTGTAGAAGACTTCCTCACGGCTTCTGCAGATCCCAAAAAACACGCTGTAGAATTCTCTCGATCACCCACGTGGAAATTCTGTAATCACCCTGGACAACATGGCAGCAACCTCTCTGCACGCGGCTGGTGGACGTCTTGCATTGGAGTCGGGAAACGACTTTTTTTTGGTGTTAGTATGTCAGTCAAGTCACTGGTCAATCTAAGAAAATTAACCCAAACAATACTACTTCTATCAAACAATGATCTCAAAAAGTCAGAAATACTAACTGAAACGTCTCCCAATTAACTCCCTTAATATGACTACTAAATCATAAGTCATTATCATAACTCTCTAAGAAAAAAAACATCAAGTTCTCCAACTCAATTCTCCAAACTCACACATCAGCACACACACAATTCAGAAATCACAGCAACTCCACGGACTTCTGCACTCACATTTCAAACTCGAATGTGCTCACAAGAAAAAAAAAGAAAAAATCGTAATGAGCCCAAGGAAAAAAAAGAATTACGTAACACACCCGACCCAAAAAATGTTCTCTCAAGTTCTGATATCTAAACAACCCACAAATCAGTAAAAATCTCCAACTTTTTAACAGCAAAAACCCCTTTACTGCTCAATAATTAATCACAAAAAGACGAATGTCAAACTCCCATTTACGTGAAACAGCAACCCCAGAAAAATCACATCTCCCATCCAAAAAGAAATGCTATTTAAACTCAATCCCCAAATTACATCTCTCACGGAAAAGGAAGAAAAATATAAAAAAAAGATAATCACAAGTAGATTTTTTCCCCAATCACAAAATACATAATAATGTATAATATGCATAACTCCCGCATTTTCCCCAAGAAAATGCTCCATGTAAAGCCACGGAATTTGCAGAAAGCAAACTCTCACACATGCGCTTTCGTGAAATGCTATTGTCAACATTTCCAGATATTGTGAAAATTCTGATCTATCATCATCAGAGGAAAAGGTCAGCACACGGCTCATCGCATCGCTTGTCAGCAGACAAATCGCCTGCGGGACGTTATGCTCTAACATCAGCATAAGAATTGTCTAGTCAGACACATAAGTTTGGAAACTCATGATTCTCTAGAAAAAAGGGTCTACTGACACATTTCACAGAAATAACTCCAGGATATGACTAATGTGTTCAAAAATTTGTCTCGAAGACTTATTCTCTCAACATGACTTTGCCCAAATTATATTTCTCCAAAAATAACACACTTGTGAACATAAAAAATGCACACATCTCCAAATGACTCATAATGCAGTAATGACACTCGCCTCTAAATAGTCACGAAATAAAAAAAGAGAACCACAGAAATCTTCTTTTGTCTCGAAAAAAAACTCCATAACCACAAAAAAAAGGTCACTGCCAAAGATTAATTCCAACTCCCATATGAGACACCATATAATAATAACACCACTCCGGTTATAAAAATATTTCCTCCATTTGGTTAATAACCAACCTCATATTATTCTCTCTTATTTCTCCATTAGCCACATGTAATAAAAAAAACACCACTCCAGGAATAGAGAATAATGACCTCTATTTTCGGCAAATACAAAATATTTACCTCTATTTCCCCAATAACTCCATGTGGAACAAAACAAGGCTCCAAAAATATATATCTCCAAAAAATGTGCACTCAAGGCATCTAACTCACACACTCACAAATATTGCTCCATAATCTCCAAATATGTGTCTCCATTTGCAACAAAGATGGCTGCAAAAATAATTGAACTAAACATAGCTCTCATCACATTGGCAAATATCAAAAATATATCTCCCATATTATATCTCAAAATATATATACTCCAAAATATAACTCCAAAATAATATATACCTCCAATTATAACTCCAAATATATCTCAATTATAACTCCAATTCTCCAGAGAACTCAATGTTATAGTCAAAACTATAAAAACTCTCTCCGTTTAGCATAACTGCTAAAAAAAGGGCAAAAATCGGCAAATAAAATTGTCTAGAAAATTCTAGAAAAAATCACCCAGTGCCACAAGTCATTATACAGAACTCCAAATTCACAGTGTCTTAGCAAAGACTTCTCCATATGCACTACGACATAAGCCACTAGAAAACTTAGCCAAGTTTCCTATCTCTCACAAAGTTGTCACAAATACGACAAAGTATTGTGCAAGAAAACTCACAATTTCTGGAACATAAATATCCAGAGAAAAAATGTAGTGCCATTACGTATACATTCAAATCGTGCAAGAAATTCTCCCATATATTTCTCTATAGCATCAAATAGCTGAAACACAAACACGTTCCTGAACAATGACTCTAAGTCACGAACTGAGACATTAAAAAAATATTCACACCAACTGGAGAGAAAAAATAAATTAAATTCAAATTCACCCTTGATAAAGAAAACTTGTGTCAGCGATGGCTAACTTCCAAAAAAGGAAAAGAAAAATCAACGGCCTTGTTCACTATCTCCCGTAACTCACTAGATGTCAAGCAATTATCTGCTGAACTCATAAAAAAAAGGAAAAAAATCTAAAATAATGTGTTGTTAGTTCCTCCCAAAAATCAAAAAAGATTTCACCTCCCTTGACAGCATTAAAACACCCACGTATTAGTATAAAAAAAAAATCAGTATCAGAAATATCATTATCACAAAATCACCAAAGAAAAATTGCTATCATCAAAATCTCAGTATCAGTACAAAAAAATATCAGCCAATGTTAATGCTTGTCCCTTCTCCAAAAATTCAGAACAGTTCAGCAAGATTCAACACAATTCACCAAGATTCAGTCAGATTCATCAAGATTCAGCAAAACTCTCCCCATGAATCACTGAAATATTCTCCAAAGTTACAAAACTCAACAAATAATTAAGACAAGACCTCTCCCATTAATTCATTGTAATAATTCTCCTTGAATAATTATCTGTAATAATTATTGAATAATCTCCCATGAAATATCTCAAAACTCTCTCGCAAAACAATTCTCCCCCCGTAATGATAATTATACTTAAGCAAACCTCCTGTGACACATCTCAGTATAATAATTACTAATAATAATAATAATAACTCTCCACAGCAATATTTCTCTTGCAAAATCTCATGTAGGGTGAAAATTCAAAACTAGCATACAACAGTAATGCTGAATCTTATGATATACAATGTCTCCAGATGCAACACCATTGCCACACAACACAGATACAACACCAATCATTGGCATTTCAAAGTAATTTCTCCAACACAATAAAAAAATAATCTGTGTATCCCCTTATATTTGTGTCTTTCAAGGCACAAAGAAACATATAACACATCCCGTACATGTTAACTACTTTTCCCCTCATTCACGGAAAAGAAAAAATCTCTTTTTTATTTCCTTTTCTCTTCGTCCAAGGAGAGAAAAAAAAAAAAAAAAAAAAATCTCTTTTCTAAAAAAAAGACTCTACGGGCGTTTCACTTCATCAACTATCAATCAGCTGATCTTAGCATCCATGGTCAAGGCCAAATCCATACCCCAACACAAAGAAAAAAAAGGAATTCACCCCAATGAGAAAAAAAAAGGTCCCTCCGTGAGAACAACCCCTTCAGTTCAAGCGACAGAACAGCCCGAGGCAGACCAGTTAGTACCCCCATCTCCCCTTGAACAGTGTCTGAGACCCCTTCCCCAGGTATGCACTAGTGCCCTCCCCTGCACTATCTCTCGAGGGGAGGCCAGTGGTACCCTCCATGCAACTATCCCCCGAGGGATGCCATGCAGTACCCTCGCAATGCAACGCGCCTCTCTGCAGAAATGTGCTGGAAGCCCGTTAAAATTGTTGGCCGCTGTGTTCTAAGCCAGATATGCTTATCTAAGCACAGTTTCACATGCATTAAATACATCTTAATACCCTCTTATGTGTTTAAAACAAAGACGAATACGTCTATTATAAAAACACGTGCAAATAAAGAAAACACGTCACTATGGGGCAAAGACAAGAAAAAATTGCTGGACCTCTTGAACCAATCCCATACCCTGAAATATTTAAATAAAAACCCTCTCCCTTTGATAAACAATTTTTTTAAGTTTTTTAACTACTCACCACTCCATAATGGGAACAAAAGGAACTCGAAATTCTCGTAAAACACGTAAATCTCGTCGGCACAATACAACGCGATAGGTCGAGATGGCACCTGGCAACTGTCACTTACAAACCAAACTGAGTTGCTCTCACGACTCACGCCTGAATAATCTCGGTACGAGCCATTTGATGCCCTAATAGAAATTTTCTTTCCCATCCCCCCATCCCACGGACGGATATTTTCTCTACCCCTTTTCACTTAGCAACTGAGATCCAACAATTTAACAATTTTCCACAATCCACAAAGCTTGTGTCGTTCGAAAACTATCACTAAGCCACAACCCCTTTATTTTCTAACTGGCCACCCATATCTCTACATGGCGTTCCTAGGCATAGAAAAGAAAGAAAACTTTTATACCCCCTCTTAATTGCTTGCCACCACTGTAAATAAATGGGGGGATTTCCCCCCCACATTATTCCATAAGGTAAGCGTAACACGAAACGGAAGGCAAACACACACAACATTACACACACAGGTGTCCAGTGTGAATGTGTTTGTGTATGTGCATAGTGGTTCAGCAAAGCATGTCAAGTGGATCATAATACTTCAACAGTGAAAAGGCGTCCAATTCTGCAGCTTCCAAGTTGCACTGTAATTCCCCAGTGTTTCTGTGTAACAGCTTTAACTGGAGACTGAAAAAATTCTTTTGAAAACGTAGTGTTTGTGGTACAAGTTTTTAAAAGAGGAAAGTCTAGGCACAATGAAAGGATGACAGGAAGAAGTGAGTACACTGTATTGATATAAATTGAGAACAATACCTTAATTCTACATCGGTTTTTATGGCTATAAGATTACAAAAAAATATAATGCTACCTTAGATTTCCGTCAAGACACGTACATTGTAATTTTTCTGGGTTATTTGGTGCCACTAGAGTTTTTAACTAGTTTTTTTTGGCTTGTTTTGTTTTATTAAGAACTTAAAAAGGCACTAATTACTTTTTCTAGCTAAATGAGGCTAAGAGCTTGGTGAGAACTGAGCAAAGCTGAAATACAGGGGTCTTTGCACAACAAATTCAATATACAATATGCTATTACAATCTTTGTCCCATTCTAATGTTAAAGTTTAATCATGAACAATAATAGTTTAAATTGAAATTTTGATCTGCTGAAATTTTTAAAAGTTCGATGGGAATTTCTATCCATCAAGGTTGTTTAACCAATAATGTAAATGTATAAATGATTATGATTATGATTATGATCCTGGAAATGGATAATGATAATGATAATGATAATGATAATGATAATGATAATGTGGGGGGGAAAAAAAAAAAAATTTTAAAATTGGGAAATAATGGATTAATGATTTAATGATTATGATAATGATAATGAAATTATGCTTAATGGATAATTAAATAATGAAATTCTCCTATATCAAGACACACTAATTTCTTCTACAGACCTTTAATCTGCAAATAATAATTTAAAATGTGAATTTCTCAAACAATTCACGTTAACAAAGCCACAAACTCCAAAAAGTCTATATTATTCAAATCTAACTAAAAACAGTTTCCTTTTGGTTCAAGTGTACGAATAACACAAATCCCTGAGTTTAAAAAATCTTCCTTTTACTTTTCTCTCCCTTTAGACTTTTCCACTTTGCTGTTCAACGTCTTCAGCCCAATCTCACTTTAATCTATACCTTTCATGGGAAAACAATCCTTTTTGAGAACCATACAAGGAAAGAGATGAGCAGGACTTAATAGTTTTAAACAGATTAAAATGGTATTTAATGGGACACTCAATTAGCGAACTGCCCCTAAGAAAGGAATTGTTTACATCAAAGGACTAGAAAATATTTAGAGCTCTAGTGATAAAATCCTGGCTAGTTCTCATGAGTTTTTTGATAATCCAGAATGAGTACCTATCAATTTAAAATGAAGACACATAAACGCTTCATATAACTATGAATACTGAAAAAAAACATCCTTGACAAATCCCTCTAAAAGAGCACTTCTGAGTGCATTCATATATCCGAGATACCAATGTTAACAATGCCCATTTCTTTTTTAAAGCAATATTAGAATTCAGTTTACTTAGATTCAAAATCTACGATATAATTTTCAGCAAGAATCAAATGATCCTTAAGTGATATACATGCAGTTATAGTGATGATTTTCTATTTACCAAAATAGACCATTGTCAGTACTTCTTCCAAACCCCACTTAATTAACGCACCACTTTGAATTTCTTAGTTTACTCATGAGATCATTTATCATTAAATCTGTTTATTGGCAATACTAAAGTACCCTCAAAGTAAGACATCAGTTTGTGGCCTTCACGTGCCAGCAGTCCCTTGAAATATGATAATAAAGCTTTTGATAAAATAAAATATTTCAGTACTTATAATACATCTGACCTTTCATCGACTTCTGTTCAACATTAAACAAGAGGCATTACATTCAATGGCAAGCCTTGTACAAAATTCACATTTTTGCTTAATTATTTGAAAATTACAAGTTCACATCTGTTACCAAGATTGAGATCAAACTAATCACTCTCTCTCTCCTCTCTCTCTCTCTCGCTCTCTTCTCTCTCCTCTCTCTCTCTCTGGAAAAAAAAACTTTCGATAACCTAAATATAAAGTAAAATGTCCTACCAATGCTTACATAACATTATTACAGTACGTATTATTATTCAGAAGATGGGGGAGAGCTCTATGTATAACTAACAAGCCTACAGGTGCCATTGACGTGTAATTCAAAGAATATTTCAATAACAAGACCTAGAAACTACAAAATTCGTTCTGACGGAACTCTTATATAAATCGTGATATGAATCGCTATCTGAAACTAACTAGATTCTGTGGCTGCAAGGAACACACGAGAAGCTTAATTCCAAGTCCTTCCTGTTAGTTGTCTCTACCAACAAGACTCACCGAGAAAAGCTATCAGGAATCATCTGTATTTAAGCTGAAAATATGACCTATCCTATTCTTCCCAATCATTAAAACTATACCTTTTAAATGATTAATAATTATTTTGCTACGATTTTACACGAACTTCAGGAAAATGAATGAATATTAAGATTGCCCTCTTAGCCAGGTAAGTACATATGCAATGAACAATGACTTACTGGAGTCTTCAAATCAAAACTAAAAACTTTGAATACACAATTAAAAAAAAAATATCTTTAAAGATACATAACTTTTCTATATAAATTATGAATCCTGAAATGGAGTACCTGATAGCTATCAAACTAATGAGAATTGTGGGTAAAAAATATGAATCTAGAGACGATCTAAGCTACTCAATAGCTAATAGCACTGCTTGGAACTTCAATTGACAATTATGTATCTTGAAGCATAGCTATATTAATAAACTCTTAAGATATCTACGTGGAATCAATGTAGTATTTATCCAGGAACAACTAAGATTTATAAAGCCCATCTTAAACTGTTATGAATCCCATGAAAAAAAAAAGAAGCGCGTGTCCTGAAACATACTAGATAGCTATTCTTGAATAAGGAATTCAAAAAAAAAAAAAACTACCTATGTATGTATCCGGAAAACACTGAGCTACTAGCAAACTGACTATCAAAGTAGTGCCAGATTCGAGTAAAGACGAAACCCTGTATCCTGCAGCTACATAACTACTTGATAGCTGATTTAAATCAAGAGGTTTACATTAAAAAACTATGCATCCTTAACATTGTATATAGTGAGTTGTCATAATCTTTACAATATTCCGTTTCCAGCCACACTAACTTGAAAAGTGTTTTCTGTATTTTAAAACATTTCATGTGGTAGTATACCGTCGTATTCTGCCTTGTTGTTGTTGATTAAGCTGGCGGTATGCCAGCAGGTCTCCTGTTCATAGAGCAGCCTGTAAACTCCCTCTGCTGCCTGCTGCTTTCTTCACCCTCAGAATCCCTCTGAACCTTTTTTTAGTTTTCTTTCACTTCCCTCAGAAGTTACTTCAGCGATAAGCCTGGAAGAAAAAAACATCATTAGATTGAGCATACCTTGAAATAATAAATAATCTAAGCATATAAGTTTAAACTTTCCCCTAATAAGTGGATGAAGATATAATCACCTACGTACCCCATGGCACTACAAAGAGTGTAGTATGAAATGTATATAAGTAACACTGAATAAACAATAGGGGAGAATCATGGTATGAAATATATTGTAAAATGAAAACATATTATTGCAGATAACTAATAACAAATATATACGTTATATCCTTAAAAAGGTCAGCCTGAATGTCATTTGTAAAGGATTCAGTGTAATGCTACAGATTCAGTCAATTCTAATTCATTTTACGACACGACCTCCTGAGCAAATTTTTTATTTTTTTATCGTATCTTTGCCAAACTCGCCAGATGACGTCAACATACCAGAGGGCTAAATCAAGTACTTTTTTTTTTTTTTTTTTTGAAGGCATAATGCCAAGCACTGGGGCAACTAAGGCCATTCAGTGCTGAAACGGAAATTGACAGTAAAAGGTTTGAAAGATTTAACAGGAGGAAAGCCTCGCAGTTGCACTATGAATCAACTGTTAGGAAGGGGTGGAGAGTAAGATGGAAGAAAGATAATATGAAAGGAGGTACAGTAAAAGGAATGAAAGTAGCTGCAGCTAGGGCCGAAGGGACGTAGCAAATAACCTCAAGTAATGCCTATATTGCACCGCAGAAGGTGCACTGATGGCGCAACCCCCCTATGGGGGCTAAATCAAGCATGATTCTTAATGCCATGCACTGTGGGGTTACTCAAAAACTTGTTGCCTCAATTGTCAGTTGGTACAGAAAGCTTAAAAATATTGTTGTAAATTGTTCATAAGAGCAAATGGGATCTTTCGTTCAAGTCCTTCTACCTGCCACCCCCTTAAAAATGATTCCATTCTTTCTCTCAGATTTAATCATTAAACCAGTGAAGTCAAAAGAGTTATTAATACCACTTGAGACTACTTAAATATTGAACCTCACGTTTTTTATTCTGGGCATCTGAGAAAACCAACATTTGCCTGAAATACAAAGTTAAGGAACAACTAATTCCGTGAATGCTTTGGAGGATGCAATATTTTTATCAGTGTGGATTATCATGCAATCTCTAATCTTTATAATGAGAACATTACCCTCTATTTAAATGAAAACCAGGTCAGTGGAAAAAAAAATGAACTACAACCGTTTGTATTGTCGGTACTTTCTGATATAATTGTACATTGGCCGCATGTTTCAGCATTGATTTGGAGAGAGAGAGAGAGAGAGAGAGAGAGAGAGAGAAATAAAGCGCAAAGCAATTTCTTACCATTCACGAGTGATGGCCAAATGATGTTATTTTCTTGGGAAAGGGAAAAAACTTGACTTCAAGCTGCTTTGTCGTGGATCTGACGTGTTTCAATCAGTTCAAAAACCCAGACACCTATGAACGAAAAATTCTGTATTAATAAGGAGCCAGTAAAATTTAACCTTAACCCTAACAGAGGTATGAGACCTTGTGTAGTATTGTGTATAGGCTAAATATCTCGAAACATGAAGCAGCAGGAAGTCTATGCAGTGCAATGGACAGACTTAGACACAAACTCCTGTCACTTCTGGTACTCAAGAAAAAAAACAAAAAAAAAAAAAAAAAAAAAAAAAAAAAAAAAAAAAAAAAAAAAAAAAAAAAAAAAAAAAAAAAAAAATACTCAACTAAAAAAAAAAACACTACTATGCTGAAACTATCTACTACACTCTGTTTTTTTCATCTGTCCATCCGCCTATGGTGTTTGTGTATGGTAACACTGCGTCCCGGTAAATAGTTACGCTGTGTGTAAGTGTTAGGTTAAATAAAAGGATATCTGGGTGTACATTTGCAACTGAAAAGTGTTTTAATAATTTACTGTATGCGAATTACACCGTTAATATTCGAAAATAGGATATTATTATAATTGTTAAATGTTTGGAGCTGAATGTAACTATCTAAAGCCCGGAACGCAGTGTTACCATGCGAAACACCACAGGCGGATGGACAGATGGAAAAAAACAGAGTATAGTTATATGTAGTTGTCCCGACCTCCTTCAGAACTTGGCTCTGTTTTACACCTGAGAGGAGTATGTTATCTATCTATCTATCTATCTATGCGTGTAGCCTTTGGCAGAACAGTCAAGTGGCTAGATGTACAGCGCATTACGTGTGATGAACACAGAATCAAGTCAAAAGAGAACTACATATAGAAAGGGGGTATCATTTAGACGAAAATCCAGTATAAAAGGAAGAATTTTATATATATATAATATAATATATATATATATATATATATATATTATACAAATCATATATATATATATATATATATATATATATATATAGATAATATATATATATATATATATATATATAAAAGGGGGGGTGCCATTCACAAGAAAATCGGTTAAAAACGGAAGAACTATATACAGAAACGGGTGTCATTTACACGTAAATCAGGCAAAAAAGGACAAACTATATACAGAAAGGAGTGTCATTTACACGAGAAATCAGGCAAAAAAGGACGAACTATATACAGAAAGGAGTGTCATTTACACGAAAATCAGGTAAAAAGGACAAACTATGTACAGAAAGGGGTGTCATTAACACGTAAATATAAGTAAAAAAGGAGGAGAAACTATATACAGTAAGGGGGTTTCCATTTACACGAAAATCTGGTAAAAAGGGTTAGAATTATATACAGATGGGGTGTCATTTACTCGAAAACATCACTGAACTTCGCTAACATCTATGAAATAAGGGGGCCTAAATTGTAGGTTGCAGCAGCAGCAGTATTAAGGTGAATTCATATGATATATAACTTAATAGCCAATATGATACATACCGAGAAGCACAGAAATATTGTGATGTATTAACAACGAGATGTTGAGTCTTTTTAGTAACTATGGTCTCTACCTCTGGTTTATCAAGCAACGAATGTCAGAGCGGACGCTTTCATGAGGTACAACAGTTAATTAGCTCAAGAACAGGTCGGATTTTGTTATGTAAATATGACATAAAATGCTATTTTAATAGACAGGTTTGCAAGCAAATCAGAGGCATACGTAGGATGAATATCCTTATGAAATATATTCATTACCACAAAACTCAATATTCAGTATGAAACCTGGATCAGATTTTAAATGGGATGGTTTTTACAAAAATGTCCCTGACCTTATTTTTACACAATTAAATATGACACCCTTGGCAAACGGTTATGAATTCAGTACGGTGTACATTTTGTTAAACTGTTCTCATCTCAAGGTTCACGCATCTTTGTATGAACTATATATAAAACCTCCATATATCTATAAAGAGCTACGTATAAACACTTTCATTAATTTATATACGGAGATATATAAAAACTCCTATATTATATAGAAACTATAACCCTTACCGTTACATGTACTTTTTATAGGAATCCTCGTATCCATTTACATAGGAACTATATACAAAACCCTCCAAACATTTACAAAGGAACTATATATAAAACCTTCAACCATGTTTACATAGACACTTTCTAATAATATAAAATATTTAAAAACGCCAAAATGTCGTAAGTAAATACTATATTTCAAAGGCCAGTTCTTGCTCTCTTTCGGCAGAGAGAAAACAGCTGGTCTCTGATATAGTATAGTACTAGTATTTACTTTCTACGTTTTGGCCTTTCATGGGCTCCTTTATTAGATGCAATTCTGTTTTCAACAATATACTTAACGGTCATAGGAACTATATATAAAACCTTAATACATTTATTGAGGAACTAAATGTAAAACCTTTGGCGTTTCCTACTAAATGTGAATATATTTGCTCGTGTATCGACCTTCAGGTTATCGACAGATGAAAGGGCCTGTTTTTAAAAGATTATCTAAGCTGATGAAAAAACTTTCCGAGTCAACTGGTGTCGACTCCTGCCCTGTTTTATGCTGGCTGAATTAAGGTCTAGAGATTGGGTTTAGTAGCACTCTGTCCTCGACGTATTTACATATTTTCATGCTAAAGTTGTTCCTGGATGTCCTCCTCCTCCGTCGTCTTGATTCAATTGATGTTTCGATACATCCATCAAGGCGATCTGATACAGATCCCTTCATTTCCACAAAAAGCAATTGAAACGCTAAAACTTATTTCAAACATTCACGTGAAAAGCCTCGATTACGTTAGATTTATAGGCACGCATCTAACAAACTTACTAGCAAGAGTCTCTTACAACTAGAACTAAGCTTACATAATTCAAATATCTTGTATGTTTTACAACTCTCATAAATTACTCTTTAGTTCTTCTGAATTGGTTTTTTAGTTTTAATAAATCTACACTTTTTTCAAAAGTACAATTAATCTATAGACTTCGTGATTTTATTTAATGCACAATACAAAACCAAGTACTATATAGCACGCTTTAGCAAAGCGGTTATCAAAGACTGGCTGGCGACAAATTAATTTGCTCCAAAGACGAATGTCGTACTTACGTAACTGACAACCACAAATCAATACTTTTAGAATACAAACAACGTAGCAAATTTCGCCTCCCGAGTGACACTGCGTTCCCTGTTAAGCGATTGGGCTAATTCATTTATCAAGTGCTGTATCTGACCTTAAAAAGATTTGAAAATTTAGGAGAAGTGTTTTGTTACGACCGGTGATCTCGATTGTTTAAAACCGTTACGTTTTTTCTGCCTTTGTTTCTTCAGAAACTCAATGCCTTGACAGAGGTATCGAAATGCCAGAGTTGTATCGAATTGCCTTCATAGATTTATTGAAACAAACTGAATCAAGGTGGCCTTGACCATTGCGGAGAAAGGTCTGTAAAATTATTCATATTAATTACTTATGATGAAAACTGGTTAGTTATAGAAAATAAAATAATTAGTGATTAATAAGTCTCCAATTACAGAGGTTTCCGACAATGTCATTCCCTAAGTTATGTACATTGGGTCGAAAGCAATATCATAATGGCAGAAAAATTTCATGTGAATATGGGACTCGTACTCATCGCTATCAACTAACCTCTATGTTTTGCCAAACGAGTGGGTTACGTTGGAAGGTAACTAGCGGCAGCTGGGACGGTCGTAAAGCTTCGAACAAGGGGAGAACGGTAGTTAACTGCTTGTCCGATCGTGCGCGCGCCCGCCCGCCGCCCGAGAGGTGAAGAATCACTTTGCTTTAGGCCCATGCAAAAAGTTGCAGAGTGAGGGGTGGCATGAGGTGGGACTATATGTAAAGGACCTCGGTTGGTATAGATTAGGAAAAAATGCAATTTTCGACAAATTGTCATTTGTTCCGATACGTAATACAAACCCTCGGTCCTTTGAACAATAGGAAAAGACTCACTTCTTTGGTGGGAGGAATCTGAGTCTTTTTGGTGAACAGACTGGTGTTCGTCCAACCCTGGAGTGCCTCCCTGGTCGTAAGAGCAAGGGAGGGATCCAAACCTCTGTCCGATTGATCGGGGTGTGCCCCGCAGGATCAATGGTCAGACCTCTGGGCCAAGTACTAAGAGAGAGGCAAGCGTATCTCTTCGTACCAGCAAGCAAGAACTTGTTCCTGTTTGCAAGAGACAATCATAAAATGATGGGTTTGTCTCAATTTGGCATCCACTTCCTCCCCCTTGTTGGAGGAAGTGTGGATATTTACTCCTATCCCTACTGAAAGGGATAGGATGGTGCTCTATTGAGTAGCTCACCTGCATCTCGTCCTTACCCAGCAGGGTGACGACCGTGTCCCTCTACCCAAAGGTAGAGGGAAGAAAAAGATGGGAAGAGGAGCCAGTCACACTCTCATTCCTCATCCAGTTCTTACGGTCACACCAGGACTCGATGCTGTTCAGCCTGCGAGGGTCTGGGTTAACTACACAACGTGTTGAGCAACCACCACGGTTCCCAAGGAAAAAGATCCAAGGAACTGTGGGCAATATCCTGAAGGTAGAAGGAGGTGCATGCGGTCCGGTTGGACCAGGCGCCTGCCTTCATTACCTGCGCCACGGAGAAGTTCTTGCGGAACGCGAGAGAATGATGAAGAGGCGTCCACACTCATCCTGGGTGTCGAGTTTCTTCAGACAGCTCCGTCGCACCTTCACAGGACAAAGCAGCATAGCCTTCGTATCGGAGGCGGTGACGTCCATTAGGGAGGGTATTGTGAAGGACTCGAACCAATCGTCAGTTACCGAAGGGTTCTGAGTCTTCGCTACGAAGATCGGTACGAAATCGAGCGTCACAAATCCCCATCCCTTTGTGCTTGACTTCTCAAGAGAAGTCATGCAGTTACCTAAGACGAAAAGAAGGGAATAGTCGTATGACCTATCCCTCTTCTCGACTTTGGTTATGTACAGTACTCATACTGACAAGCTATTAAGACGAAGTAATGATCGGTTGTGTGTGTTTCTTTGTGTGATAGCGAATTTTTTTATTCTTAAGATATATATGCGCTGAATGGCCCCTCGGCTCCGGCGCTTGGCTATGTGCCAAAAACTTTATAATCTAATCTAGGCTACTACTGAGCTTGTAAGACAAATGGAGTCAATTTGGGGTCAGGGGTGGCCACGCCCCCCAGAATAGTGGAGGGTTGAAAGGATGGTTTTATTCCCTTATAGTTATGTGACGTCACAGGGGTAGAAAAGTGGAGTCACGATTTTGGGGTTAGGGGATGGCCACGCCCCCCTAATATGAGCTCATGTACGTACATGAGCTTGTAAGACAAATGGAGTCAATTATGAGCTCATGTACGTACATGAACTTATCATACATATGGAGTCAATTATGAGCTCATGTACGTACATGAGCTTATAATACAAATGGAGTCAATTTGGGGTCAGTGGCCACGCCCTCCCAGAATAGTGGAGTCTATATGGGGTCAGGGTGGCCACCACCCCCAGCTAAG
Source organism: Macrobrachium nipponense (assembly GCF_015104395.2). Taxonomy (NCBI): domain Eukaryota; kingdom Metazoa; phylum Arthropoda; class Malacostraca; order Decapoda; family Palaemonidae; genus Macrobrachium; species Macrobrachium nipponense. The sequence continues at coordinate 33,761,346 of NC_087216.1, forward strand.
TGGAGTCTATATGGGGTCGGGGTGGCCACGCCCCTTTTAGGTTTTGGGGGTTGCCCCGCCCCTTTTTAGGCCTCACGTACGTACATGAGCCAATCAGGAGGGGGGTAGCCACGCCACCCTTGGGGGGCGGGGGTCGGAGGGGCTTAGAAAAAGTGGAGTCTATATGGGGTCTTTTCCTCTACTAGTAAGCTGCAGGAGACGATCCCGCTTGCATTGAAAAGACCTCTTTGTATTGTTATTAAATTACGGTGATGCTTAAAGGGCAAAACACCTGCCTCCACCAAAAGTGAGTTTGTTGGGGACGATCGGATGCTCCTGTGCACAATCGCACGCCTTCATGGTGCACTGCCAGCCAAGAGATTTTAATGCAGATTCTGAGGCGGATGAATATATTGGACAGCAGTAATCTATTATGGATAAGACTGTTGCCTTATATATCATTAATAAAATGTCTCGCTTTGCTCCCCAATTAGTGTGCGATAACGTTTTTAATATGGCAAGGGCTTTGATGCCCTTGGCTTTAATGTATTTGATGTGCTCTTTCCAATTTAAATGTTGATCAAATATTACTCCTAGATACTTGATTTTTGTACAAAATTGTATTTCAGTGCTATAAAGATGCAGTTTGATTGTTGGTTCTCACTCCATCTTTGTCTTTGTAGAAGACGATTGCTTTTGTTTTATCAGTTGAAAATTTAAATCCAACTGAATTTGTCCAACTACATATATTTGAAATGGCAGTACTGAGAACTCTCTGAGCATGTCTCAAATTACTACTCGTATAGTAAATGACAGTCATCAACATATAAACTGTTTTTTACACCACTTGGTAAATTTATAGTAATGTCATTGATTGCTAAAGCAAACAATGTACAGCTCAAGACACTACCTTGAGGGATTCCTTCTTCCAGTTTATAGGTTACTGAGTAGGAATTTTCTACTCTTACTTGAAAAGTTCTGTTTGTTAAGAAGTTCTTAATAAATATTGGTAAGTGGCCTCTTAGTCCCTTGGAGTGGAGTTTTTGCATGATGTTATGTTTCCATGTTGTATCGTATGCTTTTTCCATATAAAAAAATATAGCTACTGTTAATTTCTTTTGTTCAAAGCCTTTTTTGATATGATCTTCTAAATGTGTTAAGGGATCTAGGGTTGATCTGCCAGCTATTGAACCAGATTGTGTTGGTGTTAAAATGGATTCTTTGGTTATTACATACGTTAATCGTGCATTAACCATTTTTTCTAAGATTTTGCGTAGGCAACTTGTTAGAGATATCGGTCTATAATTGGATGGATTACTTGCATCCTTTCCTGGTTTGTTTATTGGAATAATTATGGCATGTTTCCATTTATCAGGAAAGACACGTTTTAGCCAGATACTATTGTAAAATTGTAATAAATATGATTTAGCTATAGGAGCTAATTTTTCTATCATTTCAAATGATATTTTATCATATCCTGGTGCAGAGGGATGACAAGAGTTGATGGCATTATCTAGTTCATCCATGTTAAAAAATATAGTTATTATTCCAGGTCTTCAAGAGTTTCAAAATTGAGTATTATATTTTCTTTTTGTTTTCTGATATTTTGAAAATGTGTATCTAGACTGGAGTAAGCACTAATGTTTTCAAAATGTTTCCCAATTATGTTTGATATTTCATAAGTATCATGGTATATTTTTCCATTTAAATGTATTGCACTTCTTGGAGGTCTTATATGTTTTCCATTGATTTTCCTTATCTTTTGCCAGACATCCCTTGTGGATGTGTTTGAAGATATGTTTGAGACATATTCCTTCCATGATGCGATTTTTTCAGCTATTACCGTTTTTCTAAATTTGGCTGTATATTTGTTATATAGTGGTTTAATGTGGTTAATTTTTATGTTTGTTTATAACTATTTTGTTTAATATGTTTATACTATAGGGCATTTTGTTGAGTGATTTAAGGCGAGTTTTGAGTCTGTTTAGATTGCGACTCAATATATGTTTTATTTTACTTAATGTTGTTAATATTGGATTCCACCATGGGACAGGGGATTTTGTGGAATGTGATTTGGTTTTTGGAATACTTTTATCTGCAGCATTTATTATGAAGTTTGAGAAGGATTCACATGTAGTATTGTGATCTTCATTATGTGGGAATGGTGGTATGTTTCGTGTGTATAGGAAATATTTATCCCAGTTAGCTTTTTGGATATTATATCTTGTAGGTGGCAATATTTTGACATTACTTAAGTAGTTCAGAATGATTGGGAAATGGTCACTTGTGTATGAATCGTCTAGGACGTTCCATTCAAATTTCTCCGCTACATCATCTGAACATAATGAAATGTCAATTGAAGAAAAGGTTAGGTGAGTATTTGAAAAATATGTTGGAACTTCACTTTCATTGAGACAATACATGTTGTGTTTCATTATAGTATTCTCTATGTTGATTCCGGATGTGTCAGTGGGGTTATTAATATCCCATAATGGATTATGTGCATTAAAATCTCCTACTATAAGTAGTGGTTCCTGTATACTTTTGCTAATAAGTTCAGAAAAATCACTGAAATTTGCATTGAAATTTGGTTGGTTATATAAATTACAAATAGTGATTTTACTTTTATCAGGCATATACAGTTTAATTGATGTTATTTGATATGGCATAGATGGTATGTCAACAGGTTCATATGTAATGCTATTAACGTATATGGCTGTGCCTAATTTTCCACCGTCAGTTGGTGAATAACAGGCAATTTTATAGTGTTGGATATTTGTAGGGTTACTTCCTATATGTTGTAGACATATGCACATTGGGTTGTGGTCTCGTATGATTCTTTGTAATTCACCCAGACGTAGTCGGGTTAAGAGACCATTTATATTCCATTGAATGATTTTATATTCCATTATTGGGAGGAATTGGTGTTATATTCTGTAAATTGATTGCTGATTTTACTTTATCTCGTAGTTTATATGCATTTGAATTTATTTGTGGTTTTTTAATCGTTGCATTTGTATGTTGGTTATTAGATTCTGCAGTTGTTTGTTTTTCATAGTTGAATATTAATAAGTCTATTTTTGATTTTATAATTTCCTTTTTGTATTTTAAGGATTCAGAACATAATTCGCTCTCATGTTGGTGTGTTAAAGGGCACCTCCTTAATTTGGTAAAATTGTCTATACAATTTCGTACTGTGTCCTCTGTCTTGGTAGTTAGTTGGTTATATGTACTTACAAAGCATTCATTACAACCACAAGATGAAGCATGTTTGGTAATGTTAATTATTGGTTCAGAAGTTTTTGGTCTAGCTTTAGAAATTTCTGGTTTTGTAATTCTATTGTTCCTTTTCTGTAGTGATAAGGACTGTTGGTTTGAGGGGTTATTTGTTTTGTTGTTGTTAATGGGATATTTGGATCTTGTGGATGGTTGGGGGGTGATAGTTATATTTTGGTTTGGTTTAATGGTATGTTTTTCATTAGTATTATTTGATGGAAATTGTAAAGAGTGATCTTTACTGTCCAGATATTGGCTGTTTGATTGAGATTGAGGGTAATTGTGTATTTCCACTTGTGATGAGGTTAGTTTAATATCTTTTTTAAAATGTTCTCCTGGTGTAGTTGGAGTTTCTCTGGATTTATTGTAATTTTCAATATTTACTTTTTTTTCCCTTAGGTGGGGTTCTTTCTAGAATTCTTTTCTTTTTACCAGTTCGATTATCATTATTATTTAATTCTTCTTCTATTGGAAGTTCTTTTCCATGGATAACTGAATCATCTATGTTAGTGGTGGTATTGGTTGTTGTAATATCACTTTTGTATTTTGGGTTCTTCAGTATTATTGGTATGAAATCCAGTTTCCAGGTGTTATACTATCTTGTTTGTCATTGTGCTGTTTGATTTCTTGATTTTTAGTCACATTTGAAAAGGTCGGGGTTTTGGATGGATTGTTAACGCCTCTTACTTTTAGCTCAAGTTTGGCTTCCATGACTTGACATTCCTGTCCTATTTATTAACACTGAAGTTGTGTTATTTATTGGTAAAATGAACACTCCTTAGATTTTGCGTGATGGGCTAGTCCACAATTAATACATTTTGATTGATTACAGTTCCAATTAGTGGTATGGTCATCTGATGCACAGACTGCACTTGTAGCCTTATTACGGCATCTTTTGTATGTGTGTCCATACCTTGAGCACTGTGTACATTGTAGTGGTTTAGGAACAAAAGGACGAACTTCTCTATTTTGTCCAAGAATTTTTATTTTAAATGGGAAGTCTTGGCCTGTAAATTTTATTTTGGCAATGTTGATATTTTTACTTTTATCTTTCCTACTTGAAATAGAGTATATTTCTAAATCGTGGATATTGTTATATCTCAATTTTAGGGAGTCTAGCAATAGTAGTTTTGAAGGAAGCTCCTGCTCGCTATTGGGTAGGATGACTGTACCCTGTACATAATTCAATGTTTCGTGGCTTGTAATTATTACCTTTATATTATTTATTTCTGTTATACTTAAAAAGGCAGTGGACTGCTTTTTATTGGTTACTTGGATAAGCCATTCACTGTCCTTGATGTGTCCGCATTCCATGTCTTGTGTTGGATATATGCTAAGTAATTTGTTTTCTAGCATCGCTGCTGAGATTTTGTCAGCTTTGAGGACTAGAAATCTTGACCAATTATCTGGTCCAAAGAGGTCATCAAAATGTACCAATGTGGGATTAAGTCGATCATTTTTGTTTCTTTTTGGTCCTTGTTTTATGTATGTTGCTTGTCTATTATGATTTTTATATTTTTCTGTATTGCTGGGAGGATTATTTCTCTCTAATTCAGAATTACTGTTCATCATATATGGTTCCATTGTTACGATATTGGAGTTTACCAATTTATTTTTGTTTCTTTTTTATTTATGCACTCTCTTTGGTTTTCTGGCTCTGCTGCTTTACTTGGAACAGGGTGTTCTTTTGTATCTTTTATAGTACTTTCACTATTAGTGGCAGTACCTAGGAGATTCGGGAGTGACGTGCCAATGGTCATCAACTGTGCCGTAGTTTTTCCATCATGGGGCCCAGGGGTACTCAAATCATTTATTTCAAAGTTCATAAATTTTGAGTTTTTACAAAAATGAAAAGAAAAAAAAAGAAATCTTGAAAAGATATCATTGGCCCTTAGCGAAGTTAAATCTTCTGCCAAAGGCACAAGTGAGAAAGGACTCCCAAATGTCCGCATCCCTACCCTACCCCAAAAGGGGATGGCATAACATGATTAGTATGGCCCAAGTGTAAGCAGAACCCGCTTGCTAGGACTAAGAGTATTATGTTAATACAATTATCCCCATCCTAATCACATTATGGGCAAACTGGATAGAATGCCGAGAGTTCTATTCCTAGAACCAGGCCGCCCCTGGAATCCGTGGTCCAGCTCCACAGAATAGTTCCGCCTGAAAAACAGGTCCGAACATTGTCGGGTAGATGATGGATCTACCACACTTCTCACTATTTAGCTTCGGATTTAACTCCATGTTAAGCCATGGTATGTTTTCTCATTTATTTGCTTTCAAAAATTTAGGCAAAAATGGAAAAGTCCACATAAGTTTACTCGAAAATATATAATGTCATATGGGACTCTTGGGTTCGAACCTGGGAAGAGATTCCTGAGGTTCGAGAGCCCCCTCACCACGTCAAGGTGGTCCCAAAATGAGGGGGAATTGACCAGGTAAGAGGTATAACTGCAGCAAGCTACGTAATTGAGTTTACAACAATTAATTATGGTCATGTTATGAGCCAAATTTATGAAATTCTTCTCTAGGACAAATAGTTAGTAGTCTTGGAATTTTCAACATTGAAAATACCGATGAACATTTTTGAAAAACTGACATATGCTAGGAAAGTGCCAAGAGCTTTACTTTGTTATCACAGAGTTTCACAAAGTACTACGGTATACTTCTGAGAAAACACTACTTTATCGGCAAGCTTTCGTAACTAGAGGATAAAGAAAATTTCAGAAAAAGCAAAATACTTTATTACACAAAATAAAACGAATTAAACATATATAACTTATAAAATTATATAAATAATACCAATGTGTGACTATCAATAATTAATCCTATGACATATGTACAAACTTTTAATGCCTGTGTTTTCTATTATATCAATTTTCCCTAAATCCACTTTGTAAGGCTTAACCCTAAATCTTGACTTGAAAAAAAATTTGTGCATTTACCTGTCATGTCAAGGATTAGAATAGTATGTATATGACAACTGTAGATTGATGTCATCCACAGAAACAAATTATGAAAATTAACAAATTTAATATATCACCCTCATAAAACAGGGAGACAAGTTAGCGAGGTACAAAGTACTGTGTGTGCGTATGTGCCGTTCCTCTGTAAAATCATATTCAATCATGCCTGTTATTAACTTTCACTACATCTACACTTTTTCAACTTGACAAACCACTGACCAATTCTTTTTATAAAATGAGGATGACTTTGTCTATAAACTACAAGGAATTTCTCATTCACAGACTCTGACAAAAGAGCAAAACAAGGGAAATTACCTGGTCTCCTCACCCTCAGGAAAATAGGAATTCTATTGTATAATCTCCTCTAAAAAGGCACTGTGACGAATTGTTACACAAGGAAAGAGGGACATTTCTTAGTTCTGTGGGGTTTACCTTCCAATTTAATTTATTAAAAACTAAACTCCTAGATATACTGTATGTAGTACCCTGAACCAAGACAGTTGAGACCAGATTCACCTAAGAGAGCACAATATTTCAGAACAAATCAAAGTTTACCTGTCTTTTAAAACCTAAAGAGAATGAGCTAATTTAAAACCTGAAGGAATGTGCTAAAATAGAAGTGTTATGAATAAACAATATCATAGGCATAATTGAGTAACACACAGTATGTATTTTATGCCACTACCTGTAACCATTTCCTCTTCATGAAGATGAAGTCTCAAGAGTTCCTTGTTTTTACTCATCTGTCAAAATCTCTTGAGTACCTTCAGTATTACATATTAGTAATCACTACTAGATTTTGATTATACTATTAGTCTATCAATAGGACACTTGAAGTAAAAAATGAAAAATTATCTTGACTCCTCAACATTCGTTTGCAATATCTACAATAAAATTGTTTGAGAACATCGCGGACGCCAAGTAAATTACATACAAGTACTCTAGCTCAGCCACACAGATAATTACCAACAAAAAGCCCTTGACATATCCCCAGAGAACAAGCTTGCTATGCACTGAAATAAAAATTAGCAAGGAAAATAAAGAAAAAAAAGTGTTCAATACACTGCCAAATCATTTTGAAAATGACAAGTAGAATTAATAAAGTGCTAAATAAAATTCTGTGAAAAGAAATAAAAATGTCTGATATAACATCAAAATCAGTATCATTTCAACAAATCTAACAGCAAAGACTAAATATTTATAAGTAAGTTAATTTTCAAACAGGAAAGACTTTGTAGGCCACTTCCTGAAAACAAAATTTTTTTTTTGAAGGCTGCATCCATACCAACAAGAAATCTGAGATCATGTGCAGAAAGACCTATCAGATTAGTAGAAGTCATTGAACATACCTTTACTGCTAACTTCACTCTTGCAAACTTTTCAGTGAGAAGGTAAAGCATATAATAAACAATGATTCATTAATAAAGTGAAACTTAAGTAGTAATGCTTCAGTCAACAGTGTGCATGGATATGCTTTGATATGAAATGAACATTTCCTAATGATTCACAATAAAATAATCCAAGAATCTCAAAATATTAACAAATCTGTAAGAAAACCAGTACACAGTGGATATGTTAACATTACTTGACGGCAAACAATCACAAATCTGAATAACTTCATTATCAACGAATTTTTTCTTTAATTCCTGAGATATAACCTCTTGAGAGTTTTTGTGAAGAGTTCTTGAGGGCTGGACTAAAACAGACATCAAGTTTCCCATCCTATCTGCCACCAAAAATAATATGCCATCTCCAGCTTTATGAACAAGATATCTGCCACAGATTCATCACTAGTTGCCCATAAACAACAACCGACAACGTAGTCATGAGTATTTGGAAGTGATAACCAAGAGCTGTAACTACAACAGAGGTAAAAATGTTTCTTTAGCCTAAATAATGATCATCACATATATTACTAAACCCAGGTGAAAACTACCACAGCTTTCTCAACTATCCCAAATATGCTTTTGACATACTGCTCATTTAAACAATTGACAGCATTAACTTACCCTATAAAATGAAAAATACATGCTGTATACATAGAAATATAATAAGGTCATATTTGACATATAATTACGCACCGTGAAAAGCCTCAATTTAACCAGGACTTATCTTTTGTAAGGTGAACGGTCATTTTAGTCTCTATAAGTAACTAGTTCTTTGGTATCATCCATCCTCATTGAGGAAGTGTTTTTATTTGATTAAAGTACTTTCATGTTTGTTGTTTGTTCTGTTAAAACATATGATTCAAATCCTGGCAACTGCTTTTTGCCAGAAATGAATTAATTTTGTAGTTTTCATTCTTAAGCAGCTACCAAAAATTCCACTGATTCAGTAAAGAAAAGGTTTACATTTCAAGAGACCTAAATTACAAGTGTACCAAGCTGTAGTTCCATGTAACCTACCTTGAGTCTACAATGCACTTTACTTTTTTTTCTCTCTCTCTTTTCATACAACAAACTCGCCTAATTTGAAATATCCAACAAAGGAGGCAACCTTAACCCATACTCCTAATTCTGTGGCTGAAAGTAATGTTGCTTGTACAATCTTTTTTTCTTCTCTCTCCAATAATATTCTTGGACATAGTTATAAAAAAATAAGTTCAAATTACTTTTTTTTCCTTAGTTAATAGTTAATGGGGTGATTCCCAGTAGAGTTCTGGGCTGATTAGTCAAAACCCAAGCTATCTTAATGTTCTTAATAAAAAGGTTCAAATGTGTTGTATATAGAGAAAAATTCTAACATTTTAATCCTTAATACACCTTTTTATATATGTGTAGTACAAAGATACAGATATCTCTCACATCACTTTACTTTTAATTGTCTTCAGAGGGATGTATTTGTACTAACCCCTGTATATGGCGACAATAAAATTTTCATTTCTTGAAATGAAAAATAGGAATTCAAATGTTCTTAAATGTGTCCCGTGAGAGCTGGCTAGAGTTATAGTAGTACAGTACTTAAGTCTTGGCCCTAAGGCATAAACACATTTCCTCCACCAGGAGTCCATATAGTATTTAAGCTCAAATTACTTAACTTGAAATCCCATTACTAATACACATTCACAACAAATGCTTATTAGCTTAGCTAACTTAGCCACTGTTGACACTAACAACAATCAAATTTCATGATGCGTGTTGTCAAGGGCACACCTCTTTTATGATTTCTGAACTGACAAAAATTATTATTATTATTATAGTATTATAAAGGATTAGTTTATCCAGACCTCTGACCCTAAGGAATTAATCCTAAGAAGTAGTAGTAGTAGTAGTTAGCAAACCTGCTTTACTTACGAACATGATTTTATTAAATAAAAAATCTTTGCCTCCAGCAAGAATGCCTTTTAATGTTGGAAACTGACAAAAGTACTTGCAACAATTTTGGTATGTTAGAAATTATTGTAAAAATTTCTGGAATTGAGAAAGATTTCTCCAATCTCATTTCCAATTTGAATTAAAAATTTATACTTTCATTGCTGAGGATTACACTAATTACTTACACTGAAAATAAGGTTAGTACCCCCATCAGAATTAGTATGTTGCCTAAAATTCACTACTACATGAGGGCAAAATATCATGAGGAAATCACAATCTGTCTCTTGAATAAAGCATAATCAATAAACCAAATTGCACCTATATATCACCCCCATTCAATTTTCATTTTAGAAATTTACTGAAAATTACTAGCAGACAAACCTCTTGACTAATGGCAATCTGAATTATGCAGCTGAGGGGAGGTTACCTGGGTAAAATCAAATACAGGCAGTCCCTGGGTTATGACGGGGTTCTGTTCTTGAGACGCGCTGTAACCCGAAAATCGTCGTAAGCCGAATCATCAAAAATCCAAAGAAAACCTTACTTTTAATGCTTTGGGTGCATTCAAAACTACGTAAACTGCATTCTTATTGCATTTTTCATCCAAAAAACCTTCAATTATTGATTATTTTGCATATTTGGTGTATTTCTTGAACCAGATCAGCGTTGTAGGTGTTGTAACCCTGGAAATAATTTTTGATGAATATAATTGAAAAGCGCCTTAACCTCGGAATGTCTTAAGCGGAGCCCGTCGTAACCCAGGGACTGCCTGTATCAATACCATGCTGAATTAGTGCTGCATTTCCTCAACTTTGAGGGGAAGGGAGGAGGAGGAGGAGGAGGAGGAGGAGGGGAAAAAAAAAAAAAAAAATGGGAATTTTCCCTTATAGGCTTGGAAAGGAAACAGGTTCTAACCTTCTGTTTAAATTCATAACAGGCCATTTATAGCCTTTCTCCAGGATTTCTGGCTAAGTTTCCTCAAGTTTTTCTCATCAAAATAATAATTTTGAAATTCCATTATCTCCAGCAAAATTTCCTGAAAAGGATGTTGCATTTGAAGTAGTACAAGTTCACATTACATAATCTACAGTGGCAAAAGTCAAATAACTCATTCAGCTCAAAAAATGAATCTTCCCTCATTGAAGGAGACTGTTTATCAATCAATCTTTTATAACTGCAGTGAGATCTTTAATATACAACAATGTGGAAACTAATCAATAACTTAATACGTACAGTACCACGAATACCACACAGTAACATGCACCCCCTTCAATTTGAATAATGTCCTATGGAGACTTTTTCAACCACGGTAAAAATACCAGATACATTCTTCTCTTCCCTGTCATTAGCACAATGGCACAAACTCTCTCATGAATTGGTTCCACTCATTCCATCACTCTTTGGAGAGAAAAAAAATGTGGGAATTACAGTTCCTATAATCAAGGTAAAGAAAAAATAATCAAGATTCAAATTTTCATCAAGTTAAGATTTTGGAGATTATTCCTCTTCATTAACATTTGAAAATCACCTCACAAAGGTAAACAGTTTCTTCAAATTACCTAGTAATCAACATTTTCCATCCCCTAAACTTACTATGAACACAATGTCTACATTTTTTCTTTTATTGTCAAGGCAATCAATATGATGTCACTTTCCTGAGGTGCTACTAGTTCAATATTACAAGTCAGTTGTAGAATACCTTCCCATGTCAAGACTAAAATGCTTTTTTAATTTCTTTTCTGTTTGTCTATGAAAAGACTACAGTCCCCTGCATGGGTATGAACTGCTATAGAGCACTGAAAATGGTAAATGAGAGACTTTCATGCATCAAATAATTACAGAGATCTACAAGAAAAAAATATTGTCCTTTTAATGTTTTCCTTTCCTCTTTCCATAGGTGTATTACCCCAACCTACAAAATGCTGATGATAGGTGCAACTATTTGACAGCATGTGCATGTGTGAACATTCCACAGTGAACTATCAAAATACAATGGGCAACCTCATACAAGATGTGGAAAGGACAACACACTAAATTACTTGAGGAGGTCTACAAAAAATGGAAATTCCCAGCATTGCCTGTATCCTGCACTGCATAGATGGCTACAATTTTGTCAACTTAATCTCCTCAGTTACCATCTTGAATGTTAATTTACTTTCTTCTCAGATAATTGCTGCCAATCACAATCCTATTTGAGCTACCTGCAGCTTGCAGTCTCTCAAATCATATTAAGATATGCAAGATAAAGGTAATGACTGGGTTTCTACATGCTCTTAAGCAATCAGCTGCCAATGCATAAATGCAAGCTACTGAAGCACAAGAAATAATGACAAGACTGACCATCAAAAGCTAAAAGAAAAACTTTCACATAAATGATGAGCAAATGCTGCTGTGACCTGAAAATTGAAATGCATAAATGCTAAGTCACTATGTACATAAAAAATCTATACTGATACATCTATACTGTACAATACAGGCCAGCAATAGAGTATCAAATGCTATTATAAGAGATCTTTGTGCTCTTACGAGTAAATATAAAATTGTCAATAAAAAAAACACTGTTATACTTTTAATAACAAATGAATAATTTCTAATCCCTTTAACAAAGGAATAATGTCTAATCCCTTTTACAAATTACTAAATACTTCAACACCAAAGGACATTACATACCTTCTTGACTGATGACAAAAGCTTCCTAAAAATTCAACAAAACAATAACTAAAGCAAATCCACACTGCCCAATCATAAAACCATCACTAAATTATTAGACTTCTTTAGAGTTAGAACACTTTTGAAGTACGTATATCACAACGACATGACTAAAAGGTAAAAGCCAGTCTGACAAAAACCTAGAGGGGAAAAATAATATAACGGTTTTAAGTTAAAGAAAATTATATCTGTTAACTTCAAGGCACAACAGGAGGAAGAAGTGATTGTGGGAGGCCTTTTGCTTAATCCCAAATATTGGTAACCATCCATAATGACAAATATCTGCCAGTCACCTGTTCTGTCATCATTTCAGTCTCCCAATAACTTATCAACACTGTGAATCTAATAACTACAATTCAAGTTAAATGCACTACCAAATAAAGAGCTTTTGAAAATATAATATCCAAACAAATACATGGCTGTTACTTTAAAAGATGGAACTCTCTTCAGCATCTTCAGTCATTCCAAAATAATACCCATATCATGCACAAGAATATTGTGGCCAAGGATTGTTATACATATGAAATCTGCATTGTCGTTACAATACATCAGCGTGCACAAAGCAGTAGAGGTCACAGAACCAATTCAGCCATTCTTGATACTTTTTCAGCGACAGGTTCAGCAAGAAAATTCTAAGAAAAATATTCCACAAACTAGTCTAGGCATATATCATCAATCTTGAGGCTAATTTGTTCTCAAATTATGTCCCATAAAATCAATAAAAAAACCAGGATATCAAAAAAATTCCATTCCTTTTGTCCCCCATAAAACCCAAAATACAATACCCACATCCTTTCAAATTCAAGTAACCAATAAACAGTCAAGAGGACATTTTGTGGTTTCAATGTTTTATAAACTAACTAGAATTCTACAAAACATTTACAGTGTTCCAACTATTAATTTATAACAGCACTGACAATACCTGAAAAATTCAAAATTGTTAATAATATGAATGAAACTTTAAATGATACAGCATCCAATTACCAAATTAACTAATCTAACAAAATGTCCCTTTTACAATTCTTAAAAAAAAATAAATAGAAACAAGCCTAAGCTTTCTTATATAAACATGACTAGAGTATATCTATAATAAATAGTAAAAGACCATGAGACTTAGGGACTTTAAGTCATACAGCTTGACACCCTGAAAACTTCCAAGCTGTTAAGTAAGATTTAAAAGGATAATGTAAGGCACAACACTGCAACTTACATCATTGTTACACAATCGATTTAGTCTTTATGTTAACTGACTACCAGATATTGATTATGCCAAATAAACTTACTTTAATGCAACAGAAATGAATATGGGGTAAGTTATGAATCCTGAAAAAAAGTACAGTACATATAAATAACCTATTTCAACAAAACAAACAGAAAACTTGAAACACTTGAAGAGCATTCTCCACATCAGCTTCTTGCCAGTTTGACTGAAAATTTACATCCAAGTACCTAGTCCAGAACATGAAATTTGTCCTGCATCCCTCACAACTGTAATTACACAAGTGCCTGCTCTAGTACATACATTCAAGATATACAACACTTCTTCAAATTAATAACAAAAATCAACATAAGAGTAGAACTTCAGCTCAAAAAAAAAAAAAAAAAAAAACATAACACACCCTCCATAAATAAATGGAACATTTGATAGATGCAATTCCTTTTTATGCATTTGATTTGTTCTTATCTACATCACAGGCATGTTTAATCTTTTAAATTTCTCTGTATGGCTCTCAGACAAAACTAACTACGTACACTCAATCTCAAGATTGCATATAAACTTTCAGAAAGCATCTAGTCAGGTGCTTCAAGCAGTGTCACTAGTATGGAAAAACTGCTAATATCACAAAAGGTACTCATATATACAAAACCCCACACAATGACTTCTTTCCAGGATCGGCAATTACAGAAAATTAAGTCTAGCAATAAATTTAAGAAATTGAAATCACACTTCAATGTGGTAAGCTACCTACCTTGTATTTTAGTCTTGTAGCTACATAGTAATTCTGTAAAAAGCATTGTTTTTCAATGGATGGTACTTTACTAGGGTTTTCCAAGCAAGTGACACTTCTCTGTTAACTAAACAGCAGCGTATAACAGAGTAACTTTGAGCAAAAAATAATTCTTACACCACACAAGGGTATATAATTCAAATGAGAATTGTAATACAGGCACAGTATTATTTTCAGCCAATATCTGGAAAACTAACATGGTTACTGTAAGGTTACTTGTGTTTCCTTTATTTGAAAAGTCTTTCTAGTTATAAAACTTTCCAGAAAAACACAACATAAAGGAAAATCGGTATAGTACATGGAAAATATAAAATAATATCAGCAGACTAGATGTGGTTCGAAGTACATTATTCCAATGAAATTTCAAACACCTCTAAAGGTTTCTATTATTCAATCTCATCCCTTTTTCCTGCTTCCAATCCAAAACATTTATATACATAGTTGATCATGACCAATAATTTATACTGATTCTACTTCTTAAACCAATTAAATGTTTGAGCTTTATCATAATATTGCAGACATTTTGTATCTCAAATGAGTATGTGAATCTTTTTCAAGAATGCAGCCAAAATAAAAACTGGATGGATAGTCTTCTGACAAACCTTACTGGCTGTCAACTGCCAAGAGACTATGCTTGCAATGTACACCCAACCAATACAAAAAGAAATCTTAAAACAGTACTTTGAACATCAAATACGAAACTAACACTCACCTCATGCTGCAAATCTCACTTTTCACTTATGAACAAGTTCTTTGCATAAGCCCTATGGAAGTCTAGAAATGTGACTCGGTGGTCTAGTCAAACTGCTTTTAATACTAATAACAACCCACGAGAAACTAAAAATTCACAAACTTGAATAAAAATAGCAAATTTACAAAACTAAACTAATTTCCATCCATTCTACAAATCATGCAAAATAATTTTGAAACTACTATTACTAAATCCTACAACCCAAATACTTTGCCCTACCAAAAATCCACACAGACCAGCACAGTCTTCCCTCAAGCAGAAATACAAACCACTATTTTCGGCCATTTCATTTTCAGATAATTTTCAAAATTAAAAATATCCCCACTCAATTTTTTTCTCAGATTCACTGAATGCTTGTTTTAAACCTTATGACCAAGAGAAAGAGAAAGACATTTCAATCCTAGTTTTAACAATCAAGGGCCACTGAAGATTTGGGCAGCAACTTAGTCTACTTTGCAAGACAATGGTTAAAGAAGCTCTAACATCAATTTTCCAATATAATTTCAAAGATATTTGTAAACGAAACTATTTTTTTTTAAAGTTTACAAAATATAACATCAAATCACATTCACATCATACCCCTAAAGGTACTAAAAACATTAAAAAAATTGCATGTACAGTAAAACATATATTCCAACAAAAGAATTTGATATGTAAAAGTGGAAATTTACTGTACAAAGACAAATGTTTATTACCTAACAATCATACTGGCAAAAATTTTTAAGATAATACCGTAGAAGACGACTTACGCATTATTATCACAGTGAAAAAATTTTTGCAATTGAATCTTAAAACCTTTGACATTAAATGTTTTTCCCACCCAAGACCAAAAATTATAATTTTATGTAACTAATTTGTTGCTCTGTCTGCCCTTGAGTTCACCTGCATATAGATAACCATGCTTAACCTTACTTGAACTGTAACTTCCTCTACAATGGACAACAAATTCACAATGAAATTACTGAAAAATATAATTACACGAGATAATTCCATTACTGTAAAATTCACTCCATGTGAATCCAACTACAAAATCACTTCGAAATTTTTGATAAAATACATAATTGAATATATAATTTCAAGTCCTCCACTGCACACCTGTTTCAAATGACTGATTTATTGGAAAAAGCCTCCCTTTCCAATTGTAGCTGCAAGTGGATCAACTAAGGTAAAAGTTTCATCCACAAAAACATTGACTCCTACTTTTTGTTTTTCGACCTGCGCCAATCATTAGTAACATCATTCATTAGTTAGACTATACCACCAAGCTTCAAAAGTATCCTTTCACAAGGCTCACCAGACCAATGATGAAATTTTCCTGGATCAAGAATAGGTACCAAAGTCTCAATAAATAAGAATAAAGCAAACACTCAGTTAATTGCTAATTTTAAAACTTCTTATGCAAAGAAGTGTTGCTAGTTATCCCAGAATCCTTGAGGTACCCATCGGTTATAAAATTCCACTACGTACATGGATGTGTGTGGGAAACAGAAAGTAAAAAGTTATCACAATCTTAAATGCCAAAGTCTTGTAAAACATTACATGGCTATTATATATATACTGTATAGTGTTATGAACACTACTAGTACCTTAAAATTAACACCTCGTCATCATGTTTATGGGACTATGGGTGGCAATTCTTCTGACCATAACTATTGAACACTACACGAAAGTATACAGCATTCACCAGCCTATCTTAACTCCAATCATCAAACATTTCTCAAGTTACCCATCACTATGAAAATCGTCAAACAGTTGATAGAGAAACTTTTAAACAGGACTATAAGATAAGTCCCATACCTATGTTCTACAATGCAAACTTCAATGCACATTTGAGAAACCCAAGCCCAATTTTACTTTGTGCTGATCAAAAATGCAAAAACCACCAGCTTTGTCATGTAACATAGGTAGAAATCACCGTTACAGATGTTACAGACAAAAATAGTCAGTCACACTCCTTACATAGAGTACAGTATAAAATTGTGAAAAACACTACATAAGAAATGCTCATCTTCTCTGAAGGAGCTGATTCTAGCTACATTTAATGGTGGTTTCACTATACGTACATAACATCCCACCCGAGACAAACTTACTCTTGTATCATTTCAGCTGGTCAAGTATGATGAAAGAGCTCTCAAAGCTACCCTCTCACCAACTTAACCTACTGGAGACTTTAGCCAAATCTGTGCATCAACATACTGTTAAATGGCAACGATGCAAAAGTTGGGTAAAAGCAAAATCTTGGGGTAAAACTAAAATCACTAAATTTGAATATGAAAAAATATGAAAGGCTGTTTCAATACTGACTTGAAATTAATAAAATTTCAGCTATGTCACCTTAACAAAAGAATAGCGTTCTATAAAATGGTTGTCTATAAATCTCAAAACTATTAATAATAAGTTTGTCATTCCACCTACAAATATCAATTCCTTATTAAAAAAACTTTCAAAACATCCATGACAAACACTTAGTATCACAAGTAAAAATAGCTCCCCAAAATAACAACAGCTGCCTATCTTTTCTCTTGAATCCTCAACTGTCAACAGCAGTGATATTATCTTCTGTAATAATACACTGGACAACATAGTTGTGTACTATATTGCACTCACATACATGAAGTCGGTCACCTAAAAGTTTGCCACTGTAGTACCAACGCTGGCGCCAGCCATTCAAGTCTTCTTGGATCTGGAAGAGAAATATCCAGACATAAGAAAAATGAAAGTGTAAAGTTGCATATCAATAACATGGCTTCCAGCAATAATAATGGCAATGACATTGAGGATTCTGGGAGACCTGAATGAAAGAGTGTTTTAACAATCCACAACAATACTCTATACCACTTGCAAAGTTACTCTACAAGTAATGAAGATCTCCAGCAAACAACCAAAACAAAAGTTACTGTACAACTGAAAACCAATCCCATACCTATTCAGCTCACATTTTCAGCCCTTGCTTCTCCAATACAACATTCACAGAAAAAAATCAAGACCACCTCTTCAGCCACTGAGAGAGCTTATTATAAATTTTACCAGGCAGGTATCCTGTAAGGGAATCCTAACAACTGTGTGCATCATGCAGTATATTGTGGGCAGTACTGAAAGGTAATATACACAATGTTCTGTCTTCTAACATGATTGTTATTCTGATTTAGGTAGTTACTTCGTCTATTTGTTAAAAAGACTGTCCAAAACTTTTGTGGTGGATTTTACCCAAAGTAACACCAAGATATTGGGAGGGACTGGAAAGCAAAGCCAAAGTAAAGCTTTGTAGTCTCCAAACATTCTTTTCTATCTGCTCTCTTCCAAATTTTCTCAGTCTTCTTGTTAAACAATTTCATCAAATTGATAAACAGGCAAATAACCATTTAACAATCAGTTAAGAGATGAGATTTACTTCTGTAATGCTTGCTTAATTTGTTACCATACCATTACTTCATAAAATACTGTGCACTTAAAGTCATTTATACATGTAATAAAATATATAATACTGTACACTATGAATAAGTATATTAACCCTTAAACGCCGAAGGGGTATATTAAAAATCGTCTTCCGTGTGCCGAGGCGGTCTCGGAGTAAGCGCGGAAGCGGAAAAAATATTTTTTTCAAAAAATCACAGCACGCTTAGTTTTCAAGATTAAGAGTTCATTTTTGGCTCCTTTTTTTGTCATTGCCTGAAGTTTAGTATGCAACCATCAGAAATGAAAAAAATTATCATTATCATATATAAATAATGCAATATATGATAGTGCGAAAACAAAATTTCATATATAATTGTATTCAAATCGCACTATGCGCAAAACGGTTAAAGGTAACGAGTTAATTTTTTTTCCGTTGTAATGTACACTAAATTGCAATCATTTTGGTATATAACATATTGTAAAACGATAAAAGCAACACAGAGAAAATATTATCACAAAATAATGCATGAATTTGTAACGCGCGGACATGAACAAATATTTTTTTCAAAAATTCACCATAAATCTAAATATTGTCCTAGAGACTTCCAATTTCTTTCAAAATGAAGACAAATGATTGAATATTACTATACTGTAAGAGTATTAGCTTACAATTGCAGTTTTTGACCATATCTGACGAGTTAAAGTTGACCGAATGTTGAATTTTTTTTATATATTTTTTTTTATATGCAATTATTTCGGAAATTAGAAAAGCTACAACTTTCAAATATTATTAGTGTTATTTTACATGAAATTGCGCACATTTTCATATATAAAACTCTATGAAATGCCTAATATGAAACGGAGCAAATATTCCGAGAATGCAACGTACGCATTTCGGAGATTTGTGGCGGAGAATCCGCGCGCGGAGGGAAGGAAAGTTTTATTTTAAAATTCACCATAAATCTACATATTGTGCTAGAGACTTTGAATTTGTTTCAAGATGAAGATAAATGACTGAATATTACTAGACTGTAAGAGTTTTAGCTTACAATAGCGTTTTTCGACCATTTCGGTAGAGTCAAAGTTGACCGAACGTGGTTTTTTTTCTATTTATCGTGATTTATATGCAAATATTTCAAAAATGAGAAAAGCTACAACCTTCAATTATTTTGTGTTGTATTCTACATGAAATTGCGCACATTTTCATATATAAAACTTTATGTAATGGCTAATTTAAAATAGTGCAAACATTACCACAATCGGACGTATGATTTTTTCGGAGGAGTTACCGCGTGGACGTAAAGAAAAAAATTTTTTTTTCATAAATTCACCATAAATCGAAATATTGTGCTAGAGACTTCCAATTTGTTGCAAAATAAAGGTAAATAATTGAATATTACTAGAATATAAGAGTTTTTGCTTACAATTGCGTTTTTCGACCATTTCGGTAGTCAAAGTTTACTAAAGGTTGAAATTTTTGCACTTATCATTATTTATATGAAAATATTTCAAAACTGATAAAGGCTAGAACCATAGGTTGTTTTTAGTTGTATTGTGCATGAAATTGCGCACATTTCCATATATAAAACTTTATGTAACGGCTAATTTTAAAATGGTGCAAACAATACCACAATCGCATGTATGATTTTTTTCGGAAGTGTTACCGCGCGGACGTAAGGAAAGTTTTTTCATAAATTCACCATAAATCGAAATATTGTGCTAGAGACTTCCAATTTGTTGCAAAATGAAGGTAAATGATTGAATATTACTAAAATATAAGAGTTTTAGCTTACAATTGCGTTTTTCAACCATTTCGGTAGTCAAAGTTTACCAAAGGTTGAAATTTTTGCACTTATCGTTATTTATATGAAAATATTTCAAAACTGATAAAAGCTACAATCATGAGTATTTTTTTGTTGTATTCTACATAAAAATGCACACATTTTCATATATAATACTCCATGTAACGGCTAATTTAAAATGGTACAAAAATTATGTCAAAGTGACGAAATAATTTCCGAGATGTGTCACTGATACCTTTTAGTGCGGCAAGAAAGAAATTCGCGCTTGCGCGCCTGCGTAACGATTGTAAACAAAACAACACCTTGATCCATGAACTCCCAGCATCCCCCAAGGCGCATGATTCAAGAGTTTTCGGCTGGTAGGCCTATACGTATTTTTCCGTGAATTTTTAAAAAAACTTTTGTATGTCGACGTAAAATACGTCCAGTCGGCACCCGAGACACAAAAAATGTCAACGTAAAATACGTCCACTCGGCGTTTAAGGGTTAATACATTCATTTTTGTCTCTATATTCACTAATAATAAGTACATTAATAGATTAATTTTTGTCTCTTAACAGCTACATTGCAGTTTGGAAATGAAAATCTCTTCCTATCATAATGAAATAAGTTTTTTTTATAAATAAAATTTTTGCTTATTGATAAAATTTTTATCAATTATGGATTTTCTTTACCAAACCTATCTTTATTTATGTCATGTTCTTAATAAAGTTTTCATTTCTATTGTTCTTTTTATTCCATCAACGTTTTGTCCCCTTTGTGGCAAGGGAATAATTTTTTTATGCACTGATCTGCATTCTCCGCCTACCCCCCTTAATGCATTTATTTGTTCATATACGGAATTTGTTCATATACGAAACAACCTTCGGTCTTAACATTAGGATAATACTAGCGCCAAGCTGGAAACAGATAGAATTAATAAGAAACTTGTGAGATCCAGGGACTATTGGCATCTATACCAGGTCTCAGGGTATGTAGTACCCAGAATGCCCTTGGCATCCCGTGACCCGACAGTTACTTTCCTGCCGTCTCTAAGATTGTTGCCCATAGATCCTTGGACATTTTCCTTGGGTCCAGTGGTGGCAGCCCAGCAGGTGGTATAGCTCATCCAGTACCCATGGCGGGTCAGTTTGTGTCTAGTCTAGGATGGAGGTATGAAAGTAGAATGAATGAGACGACTGGTCTTTCTCCTTTACTACTTTCTTTCTACTCCTTTACCTACGGGCAGTATGAAAGAGAGTACCATCACGAGCTGGAACAGACTAGATGCAGGTGAGGTGGTCAGCCATACTGTAAAGATAATCTAGAGTATACAGTATACTTTCAGTAGCAATACGCTCCTCTCAATAATAGGGAGAGAGAGGTGATAATAGATCCAGATACAAGGGACAGGAGTGGTTTAAGAGAATGGAGAATTCTCCATCTTCACTAATGTAATAAACCATGGCATCGTATGAACACCCAGGGAGGGAAACCAATAGATTCTCATTATCTTTGATTCAAGGGTTAATAGTCCATTGTCTTAGAATACATCTACTATTCAGAAATGGATAAAGGTGGCAAACTCCCAGTCAGTTATAGAGACTTACCTCCCACCAATAAGTAAGTCTATTCTAATGTTAAGACTGAAGGTTTGTTTCACATACGAACAAATGACAAATTTTTAACCAATTTGTATTTTTCATAACTAACAAACCTGAGGTCTTAACAGATAAAGACCCACCTCTAACCAACCCTCTAGCAGTCTACATACCCTGTGACCTGGTATAAATGCCAATAGTCCCTGGATCTCACAAGTTTATTAATTCTACCGGTTTCCAGCTTGGCGCTTGTATTATCCTAATGTTAAGACCTCAGGTTTGTTAGTTATAAAATATACAAATTGGTTAAAAATTTGTCATGACTGACAGTCAGAGCAGATTACATAAACATAATGGATACTCATTATCATGGGAATACTTTTCACAACGATTAACAGTGTAAATAATAAAATTTAGAAACTATCACTGATCATGCTGAAATGTTTCTCACTCAGCCATTCGCTGACCCCCTTTGATTCATCAACCCCTTGGATAGCCCTATTGAATCAACCACCACTGGAACTCCTGGGCTTGAGCTTGGTTACCCTGGCTGCTTCTTCCAGGACTGTCACTGCCACGGTTCACCATCCTTCAAAGGGGTTATTAACAGGAGGAACTATGTGATAGTTTCTTACCTTTCCTCTCATAGTTCTTGCTGGTCTTCCACTCCAAAGGGAAGGTTGGGATCAGAACTTAAGATACTCTAACCAGAGGATCTGCCACTAGCAGAACTATTGGAACAGGAGGGTCTCCATCCCCCTCAGCAGATGAGGAGTCTAAGACCTGCAGATACAGCAGCAGCAGCAGACACAGCCAAAGATAAGGCTCAGGTGACAACTGTCTTCTCTCTAAAGTTGTACAGGAACAATGCAAAAGACAGACTACCAAGGATGTTAATTGTAAGCCATATCTTTTTACCTGTATTGTCAATTAGATGAGTATGAAGCCAATGGAGCCGCTTAATGAGCAAATCCATCAGCAGCTATGTCATCTACACAGGAGAGGGCATGTGCAGACTTCTCAACTTGATTGCTAATCCTTAAAGAAGGGGTACTAGTACTACTAGGCAGTGGGTTGGAATGAAAGGAGGCAAAAGTACCAGGAGGATTCAGTGACTTATTCCCCCTAAAGAATCTGGCAAACACTTCTTGTCATCCTTCTTCCACTTGCCAAACTTTTCCACACTGCAAAGATGAACACAACACTCCTTGAATGACAACACACAGGTGCATGTCTTCCTGCTACAAAATAAATAATACTCATGAGATTCACATTTTGGGGGAGACATTAAGTACCCCCGAGGACATCATATTCCTGACAACAGCCCTGATCATGTTTTCTCTCCATTTCAGGGAAAAAACAACAACAGGCAAATAATTAGAAAAGAATGCAAGGTAAAAGTAACTATGGGTAGAAAATTACTCGTCCAAATATTCAACAATCACACAGGTAGGCAGCATGCAAAGTACATCTGCTCTATCTGGCATCAGTAGAAAACGTGAGTGGTGATGTTGAGTAAGGAGTATTTCTAAGCTCACACCCTATCTACACCTAAATCAATGACTGCCTCAGCTCACGCTGAAGGACACTCCTATAAATAGGGTGATGGCCTGTATTTCTGTAGGAACAAAAAACTTTTTTTCAAAGTAGGACAAAAAGCAATACTTACATCAAGTTTCTTCTTAGCTGTAGCAATAGTGTCTGTGGATCGACTGTCAATTTAACATCCTTGCTTGTCGTGGAGAGGCGAACTTTGAGGACCACTTCTTCTCCTTCTACACTGCCTTCTCCTAAAAAAAAGAATAATGTTTTATTTTCATTATTGCCTCTCATAATGAGAACGTTTAAATGGAACAAATCAAAAAGGACTGAACTACTCAAGGAGGATTCCATAAAACAGAATGCCCTTACGGATATCATTAGTTTGACAGGACCCTTCATTATATATTATTATTAATAGGGCTTAGTTTTTCCAGACCTCTGAGTCTCAAGTTGACTCTTCTCGGGCTGGTCCTTAGGGATTAAACCTGAGAAAAAAAAAATTAATTAAAAAAATAAATTAATAAAAAAATTTAGACTTTATTTAACCCTTTAACGCTGAAGGGGTATAATGAAAATCGTCTCCCGTATGCCGGCGGGGTCTGGGAGTGAGCGCGGAAGCGGAAAAAATGTTTTTTTCAAAAAATCACAGCACGCTTAGTTTTCAAGAATAAGAGTTCATTTTTGGTCATTGCATGAAGTTTAGTATGCAACCATCAGAAATGAAAAAAAAATATCATTATCATATATAAATAATGGGATATATGATAGCGCGAAAACAAAATTTCATATATAATTGTATTCAAATCGCGCTGTGAGCAAAACGGTTAAAACTAGTGTTAATTTTTTTCACTGTATTGTACACTAAATTTCAATCATATAACACATTGTAAAACGATCAAGGCAACACAGAGAAAATATTATCACAAAATGATGCATGAATTCGTAACGTGCGGACATAAAAAAAAGCAGTTTTAAAAAATTCACCATAAATCGAAATATTGTGCTAGAGACTTCCCATTTGTTGCAAAATGAAGGTAATTGATTGAATATTACTAGACTGTAAGTGCTGTAGCTTACAATTGCAGTTTTCGACCATTTCGATCGAGTTAAAGTGGACCGAAGGACGAATTTTTTCTATTTATCATTATTTATATGAAAATATTTCAAAACTGATAAAAGCTACAACCATAGGTTGTTTTTAGTTGTATTCTACATGAAATTGCGCACATTTTCATAAATAAAACTTTATGTAATGGCTAATTTAAAATGGTGCAAACATTACAACAATCGGATGAAAAAATTTATGATTTTTTCGGAAGAGTTACCGCGCGGACGTAAGGAAAAAGTTGATTTCATAAATTCACCATAATCGAAATATTGTGTTAGAGACTTCCAATTTGTTGCAAAATAAAGATAAATGATTGAATATTACTAGAATGTAATAGTTTTAGCTTACAATTGCGTTTTTTGACCATTTTGGTCGAGTCAAAGTTGACCGAAGGTTGAAATTTTTGCACTTATCGTTATTTATATGAAAATATTTCAAAACTGATAAAAGCTACAACCATGGGTTGTTTTTAGTTGTATTCTACATGAAATTGTGCACATTTTCATACATAAAACTTTATGTAACGGCTAATTTCAAATGGTGCAAACATTACGACAATCGGACGAAAAAATATGATATTGTTATGATACAATAAAGTTTGTTCATACTTTACCTGGCAGATATATATATATAGCTTTTTTTTTTTTTGTTTTTCTGAAGTCCGACAGAATTTAAAAAACTTCCGACACACGCAGTGGTGGTCGGCCAGGTGGTTAGTACCCATTCCTGCCGCTGGGAGGCGGGTATCAGGAACCATTCCCATTTTCTATTCATAATTTTTATTTCCACTGTCCCCTGAGGGGAGGTGGTGGGTACTTGATTATATATATCTGCCAGGTAAGTATGAACAAACTTTATTGTATCATAACAATACCATTTTGTTCATGAAACTTACCTGTCAGATATATATATAGCTGAATCCCACCGTTGGAGGTGGGAAGGACAGAATAGAAGGATTTTGGGAAACAAAATGCATGCAGATGATTTACATCTTGGTTCCACCTGTTAGCATAGCCGACTTCGTGATTACTGTCACCCAAGTCTGCTTCTGCTTTACTAGAGTTGCCAGCGAGGTAGAGACCTATAAAGCTGGTGCACTCCAGATGATCTGTCAACGGGGCGTGACCACAATATGACTAGACCATATTGACCATACCATGAGGGCTAAGAGTAAAATAAATATATATATAAAATATATATATCACCACCTGACCAACCTAGCCAAAGTTTAAGGTGTGTTAACTAAGGCTTAAGAGTTAAGAAGTCGCCGTTGTCGGCGACTCAACAACTAAATTAAAGAGCTCTTCCTAACCATTTTCTACAGGATAGGATGAGTGGTACTTCTTGCCCCCAAGATTGTGTTCTGCAGACACGTATGGCCCTAGCGAGCAGCAGATCTCATATGCCATCTTCACATCTCGCAGGGAGTGTGAAGTGAACACAGAGTTGCTTCGCTAAAACATGGTACTCAGGATGTTGCTGAGTGCCATGCGCTGTTGAAAATGCTTCCGAGGCCGCGCCCTCACCTCGTGAGCATTCAGATAAAAAGATTTCAAATCTTTGTGCAAACACAATGAAGGAGCATTTTTGAAAGAACTCCTTAACACTAAAGCCAGGGTGTTCTTCGATATGGGCAAGTCTGGTCTTTTTCGGAACACTGCAGATTGCCCGAATGACTTCGACTTTCTTGAGTTTTATGAAGATAAAACTTGAGAGACCTGACAGGGCACAGGACTCTATCTGGCTCCTGCCCACTAACTTGTGCCATCCTTGCTTCCAAGCTCCTGGCCCAAGGACAAAACGGGTTTTCCATTCTTAGGCCACAACGAAAGGCTTAGAGAGCACACCGCCTTGTGTTCTCTAAAGCCAAACTTGTGACGATGGCTTAAAATCTCACTAACCCTCTTTGTCGTATCTAGGGTGGTTAGAAGAAGGCCTTCCTGATCAACATGCAAGAAGTTAACAGGTAGGAGAGGTTCGAATGCTTTGACATCAAGAACTTCAGACTACGTCTAAGTTCCATATTGAAAGCTTCGATCTGGACATGCACAGTCAGTCCGTCTGTACTAAAGTCAGGTGACCGACCAGTTGACCAGGTCAGACGAATCAAGGACAGCAAGGCTGTACCCTGAAGACCATAAGGCACTATTCTTCGCTGAAGGATGAGTGTCTGGACTGCCTGGGCGATTCAATCTAAGCAAACCTTGGGGGGTGTATCAACGCAACCCAACGTCGTCAGCGAATCAACTCCTGACTCGAGCTTCTGGTGCCAGGAGAAAGGAGCAAGGAGCAAAAAGGCGATTCAGTCCCGAAGGAAGAATGCCTGATAGTCCAACCTGGTCTCATGTTACACGATCATCGGGGGTGTATAAACGCAACCGACTTCGTCAACAAGAAACTCAGGGCTACTATATGTCGCCTGATCTCGCACGAGTGTCTGACTCCGAGAAAACAGGTGAGACAAAAAGTAGATGGTGAGCGAGTTTCGAGATTCCACAGAACTCAAAGATCGTGAAGGGCTTTGTTGTTTGACAGACGCAAATCTCTGAGCCCAAAAGCCGTCAACAACATATTTGCGTATTCTTTAATAGTTGTGACTGCCAGCTTATCCCATTCTTCAGACGGAAATGGAAGACGGTATAATCTTATTCCTGTCAACATCTCGATAGTCCTGAAACGTTGTCAGACTCAGAGCGGAGAGGTTATAGGTACCTTTCGAGTTAGAGTAGACCGACTCTCTCGGAAAAGGTCCTTGGAAAGTGAACTAGGAAGGATGTGACCTCTGTGAATCCAGGATCCTGAAGCCAACATGGGGCGATCAGCGTCATTGTCGCTCTAAATCCTCTTATTACATTTCCTAAGCGATTGAAAAAGGGGAAAAAAGAAGACTTAAACATCCATCCCCGTTTAATATCATAGGATGGCGTTTAATGGTACCGATCCCGGATCGAGAAAAAGGGAGCAGAGAAGAAGAAGCCTCTTCGTCCTCAACATATCGAAGAGAAGAATGAAAGGGCATCCCTAAAGTCTCCAAACTCTCACTTACTTCTAAAGAAAGATTCCACTCGGAAGTCAAAAGTTGCTGCCGTCGATCGAGACGATTCGTACGGACTTTTGCAATCCTGTAACGAACCTCTAGAGGATCGTTACATTCTACGCCTGTTGTTATAATAGGCTCTTTCTCGTAAACTCGAGCAGGGACCGAGAGAAGATACTTCTTAAGATATGAGAGAGCTGTGGAATATCAGAGTTGATGTGGACCACTGGTTCCAAAAACTCATTTCGAGGACTGGAGGGACGACCGAGTTGCATTTACTTCTTTCAGATTAAGATCCAGGACATCTGAAACCCAATCCAGATGTCCGGCACTTTCTTTCTATCATGACGCACCGAGAGATGTTTCAGAATCATTCCTAGATCTTGAATAATCATTTCCATGTTTCCCGGTAGGAAAAACTGTGGTCTGAATTGCAGTCTATTCGGGGAAACAAAACTTCTTCAGGAAGGAAATGGTCC
The DNA here is from genome assembly GCF_015104395.2 of Macrobrachium nipponense. Taxonomy (NCBI): domain Eukaryota; kingdom Metazoa; phylum Arthropoda; class Malacostraca; order Decapoda; family Palaemonidae; genus Macrobrachium; species Macrobrachium nipponense. The sequence continues at coordinate 33,789,294 of NC_087216.1, forward strand.
CCAGCAAGCTCATCCATTCCCATCCAAGAGTATGGCTTAACTTCCCTAATAAGGCTGCGCTTTGCCTAAGCAGGAGAGCATATAAAAGTGCAATGTTACGGTAGACTCGTAGTTCTATACCGTGCGGTAACGAGCACCGAAAGGATTAAGAGATAACTCTGTTGAACATAGTAAGGCAAAATGAATGCAACGTTTATTCATTCACGTAAGAAATCCCCTCAATCTTAGGCTAAAGTCCGTGATTGTAGGACAGAGATACAGTTAGTCAGTCAATCCCGCAGGAGAGACGTAACCGCCAGCACAGAGATACGGTTAGTCAGTCAATCCCGCAGGAGAGAGAGACGTAACCTACAGCGCATGACAGCGCACGATCTTTTACTGGCTCGGTTGGCAGTCAGACACAGCAAGCAGCCAGCAGCTTACGAACGTTGTTTCTTAACTTTATGTCTGGGTTGCCAGCTACCCTATTCTACGAAGAAATATGTCCGTTATTTTTTGAGCAAAAAGAGACTCTCAAGCTGGTATATTTAAGCGAAACAGAAAACGCTAAATATATAGATGCGTTTGTGTCGTCAGAACACTACCATACAACGGTAAAAGATAAATCGGAAACTCCTGGAAGGCTGCAGGGAGTAACGATTAAATGTCCTTAAAATAATAGACAATAGACCTCTCGTTGCCATCCGAAGAGGTAACTACAGCAAGCATGTATGACTTGAACCAACCAGTAGTAAAATAACGCAAGGCAAAATATTTTATTATATCACAATAAAGTTTGTTCATACTTACCTGGCAGACATATATATAGCCTGAATTCGGAAATACAGCTACATACATATCTGACAGGCAAGTTTCATGAACAAAACTTAGAGAATCGAAGCAGACAGCTCAAGCTTCTTATGTTATTGGACATTAGCGTTCATTGACGTAGTCTACAAGTCTATTTCTTGTACGAGTCTGCGAATGACGAATGAGAGCTCTTCCGAATCTTGTCAATAAGAGCTTATTCGCTTACGCAATATCAAGTTAAAGAGATGTTTGTCAATGAGAACTAACCCATTTACGGGACAAAGAGATATTTTGTCAATGAGGGGATACCCACTTAACTTGACAAAACGATAGTATATTGTCAATGGGGGAAAGTCACTGAATTGACAAAACGTAATCCAGAAGTCGAGCATTTTAATTTTTCCGATTCCCGTCTCAACGAGGAAGGGGCAAGAATCCTGTTAAGAGACAGGGCTTACGGCAGGTAGAACGACGATGTTCAATTCGGCAGCGTAGTCCCGACTAGAAACTAACAAAATCTATCATCTGAAAACCCTTTCAGATGGGCTAAAAAGCTTGCAAAATTATCCTGGGAAGAGGAAGAAACTCTCCAACCAGCTTCCTCTCCCGTATCACAACTAATGCCTGCTAAAGCTTAAAATTTATTGGCAGTATGGCAAAGGAAGTCCTGTCTTGCGCTTTCCTGAAGAGTGTCCTTTTGATGAATGCCTTTGCAAGAATCCTACTGAACGTCGCCGAGACGTCGAGCCTTTACATAACCCGTAACTACCTTATCGCAAAGTCTTGACTGCGGTAGAGAAACGAGATCTTCCCTTGAGCTTTCCTTAACTCCATCCACCTTTGCGAAAAGCAATATAATATTGACAGAGACCTCTTGAATTCACGAAACCCGAGGTCTTGCTGGGTTTCGAAGACGAAGTTGTCTGTTCACTTTAAGCTTCCTCCGAAGCACTGCTTACTTCACATTCTTGAGGCTCAAATCTTAAACAAGAGCTTGAAGAGTTCAACAGAAACGTTCAGCCAGGAGACAAACCTGGTGTGCGCTGCGCGCGCTCGGCGTCCATATTTGCGAGGACCGCTCGGCCGTACGCCACTGGCGAGGTAACGCTCCGGCGTCCACTGGCGCACGCCTGGCGTCCATCCGAGCGTCCCGTTCGAAGCCGAGCGTCAAAAGAGCGTGCAGAAAAGCTTCACGCTCCTGACAGGCGTCAAAAGAAGCGAGAGAAACTGCCTTCTTTTTCATATTTCTCGGTGGAAAGACGTACACGTGATCAGGCGACGTTCGCCTTCTTTACTTCTCACTGAAACGCATAACGAGAGAGTGAGGATGTGAAGCGTCCTCTTCTATAAAGCTTCTATTTAGAGGGCGCGAGTCCCCTTCCCAAGAGCTCCGACCCCTGCACGGGGAGGACGCCTCGGAGGACAAGAAGCAATCCTTCGAGATTCGTGCACGTGCACGATCTTCCGCAGCCTGGGAAGCGTCAACAGGTCCTACCGAAGGGACGCCAGATCGATGTGGGTTTCCCCGTAACCTCCTTCGGCTTTCAACATGCCCTCATCCCCTGGTCCTGGGAGTCCGACAGAGGTCCAGGCCTAGAGGCGTTATGGGGCGGATCTGACGTTCCCTCCTGACGAGAGAGAGGACGTGAAGCGTCCTCTTCTCTAAAGCTTCTTAGAGGGCGCGAGTCCTTCCGAGAGCTCCAACCCTTGCGCGGGGAGGACGCCTCGGAGGACGAGAAGCAATCCTTCAGGATTCGTGCACGTGCAGGCGAACTTTGGCAGTCTGGGGATTTTCATCAGAAACTGCCGAAGGCACGCCAGATCGGTGGGGGTTCCTCGTAACCCTCCTTCGGCTTTCTGTGTCCTGGGAGTCGGAGGCTGACAGAGGTCTAGACCTAGAGGCGTTATAAGGCCGATCTGACGCACCCTCCACTACACAAGGGGCACTGTCACTGCACTTAGCCACTTCACTATTGCTCTCTAAAGCAAGCACTTTCGATTCTAAGTTACGAATCGAAAGAGTATAAGAGAAAGGGCAATAACCTCTACAGACACTGTTTTAGGGCCCGAAGGCAACATTACAGGGTTAGGAGTAACAATAACAGAAGTAAGCACTCAATGAAGGAGAGCGATCACCTCTCTCAGACATATTCATAACCCGTAGGCCATACTATAGGGTTAGGCAAAATAAAGTCTACAGGAAGGTTAGCAGGTTCACTACCGATTTTGTTTTTAATGATAATTGCGTACATACGAATCATACTTTTCCTTACGGGAATATAGACATGTTTATGATTAATGCGTACATCCGAATCATACGTCTTCCTTACCGGAATAGACAAAGTCTTACACATTCCTTACAGGACAAATCTCAACAAAGAAGCAAGACCAAACCCCAAATCAGTGCATACCAAGTGCGGATCTACCGAAGCTTTCGGTAGCCACACCCTATCTTTGCAGACAACCCCCTCTGAAACTAGCCTAACTAGATTCAGATATCTTATGCAAAAATGAATCAAATTCAAATCGATTTAAGATAGCGTATGCCTAGCCACAAATCCAAGTAAATAAATCAAAAGACAATTAGGATACTTAGCGGCAATGAAGTTTCCAAAATCCTAAGACGGAGGTACTGAAAACAGGTGTTTTCAGCACCGGCGACAGAAAAAATTATGAATAGAAAATGGGAATGGTTCCTGATAAACCCGCCTCCCCCAGCGGCGGGAATGGGTACTAACCACCTGGCCGACCACTGCGTGTGTCGGAAGTTTTTTAAATTCTGTCGGACTTCAGAAAATACAGCTATATATATATCTGACAGGTAAGTTTCATGAACAAATTATGATTTTTTTGGAAGAGTAACCACGCGGACGTAAGGATAAAGTTTTTTTTCTTAAATTCACCATAAATCGAAATATTGTGCTAGAGACTTCCAATTTGTTGCAAAATGAAGGTAAATGATTGAATATTACTAGAATACAAGAGTTTTAGCTTACAATTGCGTTTTTTTACCATTTCGGTAGAGTCAAAGTTGACCAAAGGTTGAAATTTTTGCACTTATCGTTATTTATATGAAAATATTTCAAAACTGATAAAGCTACAATCATGAGTATTTTTTTGTTGTATTCTACATAGAATTGCACACATTTTCATATATAATACTCCATGTAACAGCTAATTTAAAATGGTGCAAAAATTATGTCAAAGTGACGAAATAATTTCTGAGATGTCACTGATACTTTTTAGTGCGATGAGAAAGAAATTCACGCTTGCGCGCCTGCGTAACGATTGTAAACAAAACAACACCTTGATCCGTGAACTCCCAGCACCCCCCAAGGCGCGTGATTTAAAAGTTTTAGGCACGTAGGGCTATAAGTATTTTTCAACGAATTTTTTAAAAAACTTTTCTGAGTAGACGTAAAATATGTCCAATCGGCACCAGACAGACAATTTATCTTGACGTAAAATACGTCCAGTAGGCGTTTAAGGGTTAATATACTATTGGGAAAAAGCTCTAAATTCCTGTTTTAATAGTCAGCTGACTTTGTCCCTTTAACTCTGGGTGTAGCCTAACCATAGTAATTTTTTTTTATAGGTATGAGATGGCTTCCACTTCTCGTCAAGTATCTTCAGAAGAAACTGATGATATTCTATTTGGCTTTGACTCAGAATTTGGGCCAGTTATTGATGATACTACATCAAATGATGATTATTATGATGATAATACGGATGAAGATATGAATGAAGACCTCCCAGCAACAGGCTCATCAACCCCAGCTGATGTAACAAACTCACTGTATTGGAATAAAATTAATTATAATAACAATTCTCCCACTGAATTAGATAATGCTTTTCATTACTCAGCCTCTCATGTGTAATTAATTTTGAAAACTTAAATCCGTATGAATGTTTTACAAGATTTTTTCTGGAAAAAATTTATGAACATGTTGCAAAATAAACTATTAAGTATTCTAAATCTGTGATAGCTACATAACAACCTTTACCAAAAAGATCAAGGTACCTCCAGTCGTCAGATGTAACTGATAATATAAAAGCTGTTGCTGCTATTGAAATAGCAATGTGTATACTTCATAAACCCACAATTTAGAGTTACTTTAGTGAAAGTAGCTTTGTATCTGATACTCCTGGATTCAGAAAAGTGTTTTCTTGGGATAAACATCAGTTAATTAGATCAGCTATTCATTTTAGTGTTAATGATCAGAAAGATGGGAATGATAAGTTCTCCAAGATTAGGCCAGTATTAGATATTGTAACAGATTTATATGGGGAGTATTATGTTAGCAATAAAGAAATCAGTATTGATGAAAGCATGATCAAATTTAAAGGTAGGCTATTTTTGAAACTGTATTTACCATCAAAGCTTCAACTAAATGGGGAATAAAGGTATGGTCAATGACAGATGCACATACTGGTTTCCTGCTAAATTTAATGTATATACTGGGAAGTACTCTGCACGTCAGCCATCAGAAGGGTTAGATACTCATGTTGTTCTGTCTTTGTTAGAGAGTTATGAAAACAAAGGTCATAATATTTATGTGGTCAGTTTTTATAACAGTGTCCCTTTACGACAAACTACTTCAGAAAAAACTCTAGCTTGTGGAAGTTAGGATAAATACGAAGGGTATGCCAGTTGATATGAAACAAACAACAGCTAAAAGGGGAACTTTACCAGCAACATGGGTGAGAAATGATGGTAAAATGCTTGCTTATTCAAAGAAGGGTGATAGAGAAACTGACAAGCCCTGTGTTCATGTAGAACATAATAAGTATATGGGGGGATTTTGTAAGTTTGATCAACTTTGCTCAACATAATCCTTACTAAATAAAGAGCAGAAATGGTACCAACCCATTTGGCACTTCACAGTTGAATCAGCATTAGTGAACTCAAACATATGTTATAATATTCAGAATCCCACTGCTAGCTTGATAAAAAAAAAAATTAAGGAAAAAATTATTAACACTTTGTTAGAAGGGTATAAGGGAGGGGGTCCAAAACTCAAAGAAGGGGTAGATATTATTTAAACAAAAAGCATTTTCGGCCAGCACAGTATGTTTGACGAAAAAAAAAACCACAAGACCCAATGTACTGTATGCTCTATCTTGCCCAAAGAATTGAGTGATGAAAGGTAAAAGGAAAGGGAATGTAAGAGAAAGCAAACCACCTATTTTTGTGATCATGTGTTTGAAAAGCTACCTCTGTGTATCATTTCATGTTTGCAAAATATCACACCAATAAAATGTATAAAAAGCACTGCCAAAATGGAAAATAAATGTCTTAGGCATTGATGAATTAGGTGAAGGATTGTTGGTTAAATTAATAAAAGTCATAAAAGAAAGGCAATTTTTATGATTTTTCCTAATTTTTACCCTTTAACCAAATAATTCAAGTCAGAAAATTATATACTCAAGCAAAAATAATGTTATATTCTGAAAATAAAATGGTTCTAGAACACAAAAAAAGGTTTTAGTAAAATTTAAGTACTTTGAATTTTACATTGAAAATTTACGCAACATACTGTGACATGTACATATTCGCAAATCCGCAGCAAAAGGGTTAACCCTTAGGCTGTTTTTTGTATGGTGTTTTTACGTTGTTTGTATGGCGTTTTTACGCTGAATAACCAATGGTTATTCAGCAACGGGACCAACGGCTTTACGCGACTTCCAAACCATGTCGAGAGTGAACTTCTATCACCAGAAATACACATCTCTAACTCCTTGATGGAATGCCCGAGAATCAAACTCATGGTCATCGAGGGTTACCCCTTAGGAGCCAGGGTAATAAAAAATTGATATGAAGCACCCCATGTCAGCAAACTCTGAGGTCAGCAAATTTATGAAAAAAACACATCAACGTAAAGAGGAGGATATGCAAATGCCACATGGTGAAAGAAAAAAATTCTTAACAATTTTCCCTACCTTCCAGAAGTTGAAAGTGACCATTTACCAATTTATGTATGTTTTTTCTAATAAATAATTTTATTTCAATTAGTAAAATTATACTTATAGCTCACAATATCAAAACAGATAAATAAAATCAGTAACAAATTCTAAATATATTTGTTGAAAAATATTTGCGTAAATTTCCCGAAAACGAAGATTCATTAATGCACAGAACAATTGTTAAATGAGAAAGTTCACATACTATATAAATAATATTGTTCTTATTATATCTAAACAAACCTGCATCAATTTCTCCATCTTTGTCAGGGGAACGCTGAAGAATGTTGAGTGGGTATGAAAGGCAATATACTGGTAATTGGTACCTGGTGCCCAGCTCATCATAACAATCTGTCAGTGTTCCTGGAAATAAAAAAAGCAATGAGGTTGCCAAACCTTTGGAACACTATTCTTTATTAACCATCACCAAACCAATGACAATGATTAACCAAAAAATCTTTACATTTTATCACTGTTTAATATAATAATTTCCTAAATCTAAATCTCTGTGTGTAGGCAAATTTAACATTCACCTTATTAACAGACTTTCTTTAAACACTGTAGGTCTCTTAAACTAAGCTCCATTTTCCCAGGTATACAAATCTTCAACTTATAATATGCATTACTACTTTGCAATGCAACCAGGTGTGGTTGTTGCTGTAGTTAAGTTACAACAAGTAAACATGGAGTGGGGTGATGATGATCTTGGGAAGAGAGAAGGAAGTAACACATAAGCCTTGTCACCAAATTTTTGTTTTGGCTATGAAGATAAATGAAGGAAGCAGTAGGCAGGAGGCACTGTCTTGATGTTACATAGTTTTTGTATGGAACAGTCTGAACAACAAACCAAAATCAACCACCATTATGTACTGTCACCTACCCAATCTTAGTATGTACATGACCAGAGGGAGGATATCTCCTGTAAACTCCTATACAGCCTGGCATTTAATCATAATTTGGCTAATAGGGCTCTGTGTCACTTTACTACAATTTTATGAACACTAAACTCTTAGAAAAGTTTAAAGAACCTGTAGCCAATATTTAGAGAACCTGCATCCAATAATGTAATGGAGAGATACAACTCGATGGGTTATAATTATCAGAGCCCTATTAATAATAAGGTCTAAACAGACAGTCCTTATCCAGATTTACAGGTGGATGGAGGGAGTTTCATAATTTGACTGGAGCCAGTGGATCACAAGCTCTTATGTAGCTAGCCTTCCTCAGAAAAGATCATCATCATGACCATACATCATTTATATTACTGAAGAGGACAAGTTGGAGAAAAGCCAATTGAGCTGCTTCCAATACAGAGATCATGACCTCTCAGAATGCCCAAACAGCTGCCATTTTGTTTGATTCTGAATCTGAAATAAAAGAAACAGATGGAGTAGCCTCTTCCCTCTAGGGAAAGACATTACAGTGGGGGCCCCGTATTCGTGTTCTCGGATTTCTCTCTGGACCATATCTACCCATTTATTTGCGGGGGATACGCCCATTCGGGGGATTTTCCGACGAAAATAATCACTAATTAGTGTATTTTGATGTTTATTTTCATGACTAAATACATTTTTATGATACAAAAATGATTTACTAATTTTCAAATATTAATTTTGATTAATACTGTATTAGTAAGTTTAATAAGTTTAAATGATATCACATAATAAACAATAATTTTCTCTCTCTCTCTCTCTCTCTCTCTCTCTCTCTCTCTCTCTCTCTCTCTCTCTCTCTCTCTCTCTCTCTCTCTCTCTCTCTCTCAGAGATGTGTTTTTTGTATGATAAATAAATGATTTACTATTTTCAAATATTAATATAAATGTATACAGCAATAATATCAATTCATTAAAGAAAATACCATAGTGAATTAGTAAGATTTTAGTTTATACATTTAAAAAATTATAGAAGAATGAAGGAAATCCCAGTCTTCTTTCTCTAACTCCAGGTACTAAAACTGTCAGATATATCAAGTTATGTGACAGGAGGGGGAGGAGCTGTTGTGTTGCTGCCACCAAGTGCTCATGAAATTTCACTCTCTCGCTCTCTCTTCTCCCTCTCTCTCTCTCTCTCTCTCTCTCTCATTTACTGAGACTCAGATTTTTTTATAGTATATACTTGTTCTATTTTTATAGTATGTACTTGTTCTATATATTTTTAATACTTTCAAATACGTAATAATAATAATAACTGTAATTACAAAATTCATTATGTGATAGTATTTTAAAGAAATACAATACTAATCTATCCATGTCACTTTTAATTAAGGTTAACCTTTTGGTTGTCTCTCTCTCTCTCTCTCTCTCTCTCTCTCTCTCTCTCTCTCTCTGGAAGCGTTATAAGTATTTTTTGAGAGAACAGAGAGATAAACACTCTCTCTCTCTCTCTCTCTCTCTCTCTCTCTCTCTCTCTCTCGCTCTCTCTCGTCTCTCTCTCTCTCTCTCTCTCTCTCTCTCTCTCTTTCTCTCTCTTTTTTTTACCGAGATGAAAGAATTTTTTATGGTACTAGAATGTAAAATGTTTGATTGAAAATTTCAGTTATTTAATAATAATAATAACAATAATAATAATAATAATAATAATAATAATAATAATAAAACAGTAATTACAAAATTCATAATGGTAGTATTTTAAAGAGATGAAAATGACCTTCCATTTCACTTGTAAGATAACTCCTCTTTCTTACTGAGATGAGAGAATTTTTATGGTAGATGCATGTCTTTATTATATTTTCAAATAATAATAATAATAGAAGTAGTAATAATACGATAACTGATCAAATGAAAATTCTTCCCTTTGTTCTTGTTCTGTATCAATTCCTACTCCATTTCATAACTCCAGTTGACGCTCGGAGGCTGGGAAAGTAAACAATTGCCATACAATGGCAAGGGGAATTTAATGGTTTTTTATGTAATCTCTCTCTCTCTCTCTCTTTCTCTCTCATCTCTCTCTCTCTCTCTCTCTCTCTCTTACGAGAATTGAGATCATAATATGTCCATAATAATACTAAATTAACTGTAATTACGAAATTCATATGTGAGTATTTTAAATACAATAATCATTCCATTTCACTCTTTTAAATACTGTAAGGACAATCTCTCTCTCTCTCTCCACAAGATACTTGTCATAGTGGTAACTCTGTCTCTCTTGGCTGCAAGTGTTATAAGTACGTATGTAAGTACGTACATATATACCTTTAAGGGTACTAATGTTTAGGATCACTTTGAAATTATATTAATACAATCTCTAAGATTAATACAGTAATATGATGATAATTTAAGGTAAATTTGATGCAGAATGTTACATAAGGTATACATTTGGTGTTTCTATTTCTTTCTTCTTTTATCTCTCTCGCTCTCAGCAAAAGAATTGATAGACAAACATAATTGCACAGCCCTCTCTTTCTCTCTTCTCTGGAGAAATATATGTATTTATGGGAGGGGAAAAAAAAGCTGTTGCCTACAGACGTTTATTTCAATCTATTGAAATCGTAAGGAGTTATTCTCTCTCTCTCCTCTCTTTCCCCTTTTTTTCAAAGGATCGTCTCTCTCTTCAATCTCTCCCCGTCCTCTCTCTCTCTCTCTCTCTCTCTCTTTCTCTCTCTCGTCCTCTACTTTCTCTCTCTCTCTCTCTCCACTCTCTCTCGTTCTATTCCGGCGTCTATCCCCACTCTCTCCTCTGCTATTTGGCTTGTTTATAATATTTTTTTCGTAATAGTAAAAATGTTTAAGATGTCTTTAAAATTATATTAACAATACCAATTCAATGGTATATTTGATGTTGGATAATACTTCAAGTAGACATTTGGTATTTGAACTTTCAAGATAGGCAGATATAGGTATTTTTAGAGGGGAGTTCTAACTATTCATGGGTTTGAGCTATTCGCGTGGGTGTCTGGTACACATCTCCCGCGAATACGGGGAACACTGTATATCCCACAGGAGAGGGGGCTATATTAAACATAATATCATCCTGTGCAACCCAACAACGAATTCATGGAAGAAAAGGAAGGAGACAGCAGTACAACTGAAGTAGGGGGAATGCTTCTGGAAGAGGGAGATTCTGAAACACCCAAACGAGGAGGTGAAAAACCCTCCTTAGGACCCGTAGAAACTCTTCGATGCTACCTTTCTTGTAAAACAACCTTCCACTGTGACTTAGGCCAGGAATGACATTACAGGCAAGGATCAGTAATGGTACAATAATTAGATTAGCACCTACTACAATTCATTGGGAACTGTAATGGTAGCAGCCAAAAACCTGGAGCACAGAAATCCTCCGAATGCCCCAGGCACATGCGTTGACGAGGCCTAGAAGAATCGGTGGACTCCATGATAAACCAACAATCTCCACACACACAAACACACGAAGCAAAGAAATCACAGCAAGCAAAGCAACTGGCTTGGAAGGGGGAGCAAAAAATGACTGACTACTCTCCAAGGTGGTCAAAGAAAGACTGGCGCATCACAAGGTTCTAAGCCTGGTTGGTGGCCAGTTACCACCTTGTACATGCATGAGTTGCCAGGTGTCGCAAATTCCTTGCTTTAAAATCTTTGATTGTTATTAGCTGGTTTCCAGCTGGCACAAGAAGATTATCCTATTGTTAAGACTGAGGGTTTTGTTCCGCATATTTGAACAATAGGGGCACTGCAGAAGAGAAAATCTACTAGCTGGCCCCTGTGAGGGAATGTTTCATCACTTGTGGCTAAAAAATTAAACAGGATTGAATAAAAGAGATTGAAAACATTGACCAAATGAATTATATGAATGTGAAATAAATAAATTGATGGCTGGAAGCACAGCAAGGAAACAACTCTTGCTGAAGTGAACAGCAGTGAGATACACAACAGAATGATCTAAGTATTGTTTTTCAAGACCAACAGTCATAAGGGCCCATACACATACTACCATCAAGCAGTCTACCAACTCTTCAGAACTTGAAGATTTCTAAATCAAGTGTGTCTGGGAACATCTGACCACGATTTGTTCTACTTGTGTGGGTTAGTTATGAATAATTCTATGTTGAATGTATGAGAATGGGATGATCTGCAGTGAAAATAATTATCTAGCCTATACCACTGTGGATCATATTAAAATAGTTCATGATGTATTTATCTTAAAAACTAAAAATGCTCATACAGCACATGTGCAAAATTCTGAGGCAGAAAGTTTGACATAACGATATGGTCTAGACTATAACAAATAATAATCATCTACATCATTTAAACATTGTGATTAACACTGGAATAACAGAACAAAGTGTATTGAAGTGCTTACCGTTCGGCAACATAATATTTGCCCCGTCGATGATGGCTTGAGCTAATTCATATTCTGTGTTCTCCACAGCTAACGCTGCTGCTTTGAGAGCATCCCAAATTTCCCGACGCCCTTCAAAGGCCGGAGCTGTGTCCCAAAATTCATCTCGCTTGCTCCGGACCTGTCCCTCTGTCAGTGGCATATCAGACTTCCAGCGTATCTTCTCATGACGGAGAGGTACATTTTTCCCTATTGAAGGACCCCCTGTAGTTAGTTTAAAGGTTCAACGCATTAATCTTAGTTACATAAAACCTTTTTTTAATTATCTCCATCTCATACACTTCAGATTCTACGCCATGTGTACATGTATTAAGGATAACATACAGTACACAATTACTGTGAGACAGATAAGTCTTGGTCCAGAACTTTTGAAGAAATTGCCAACTGCTTGAAATGGAACTGATTGTAGGTGCAAAACGGTCAAGAATATCTCAGAGACAACATATAATGTAAGAAAATGGGATGCTCACCATAAAAAGGGAAAACAGTTGATAAGAGAATGAGTACAGTAAACATGAACAAATGCCAAGGTACACATGAACAACATATTTACAAACCATACTTGATTAAAAAAACTACAATATTGCTGAAAAATGGTCCATACTGAAGAGTGATTTTTACACCGGATTTATTTCTCTAATTCATGTTATATAAAATTAGGATGGATGAAAGGTGTTTCAGACCTGAAGACATTAACATTTGCACTTATATATTTTGCACAAAACATTACATGCTTTAGGTTTGATTTCTCATCCATTTTTCTCTTTTTTCCAAGCTTACCATCTGGTGGCCCATTCTTGTAAAAACATTTGAGCAATTGTTCATAATTGAAAAGGTTTAATAAAACAGACTTTCACAACATGGGAACTAGTTCCTCGATGTACCATTTTAAAACAAAACTGCTTAGGGTCACAGTATTCTCAAAAATACTGCTTGAAGTACTAAATAAACAATAAAACACCAAAACGATTTGTCTATGTATCATTACAGTGCATGTATGTTGAACTACTGTACTTGCTATACTTTAAATCTTTAGCCATTCATACTTTGTGCTGTTTTTTGCATATTGTATGACTTTATTATATTAGTTTACAGTAAAACTGCACAATATGAACTCACGGAAGTTGCGATTTTGCCCCCCAGTATTAATAAACCAAATATGGGGTATGTGAGGTACAGCACCTGAAATGTCCAAAAACCATTTTCATTACTTTGTAGCATTCATAGTCTACTATAGCCACTGTAAGGGAACTTTTCAATGATGGATATTTTTCCCTTACATTTTGGAGCATCTGCCGAGTGGTGTATCTGCGCTAAGTAAAAAACAACCATAATGAAGCTGAGCAAATACATCAATTTACTCATGCAAACATTATTCTATTGTAAAGCATAAAAAAATTACAGCAAAGGTTCATACAAATACAAAAAATTTACAGTATGTATCAAGATTTTGAAAAATTTCTGATAGGTTTTCTGAATTATATGCAAATAAATACCATGCTGTATACCTACACAAATTTATAATGGCCAAAGCATGACACATCTGACATCACTGATAGAAATGACATTATTTTCTCTGAGTTGAATGATGCACCTCAATTTTGACATAAAAAATTTTGAGAAAAACAAATATATGGGTGCAACACTTTCACAACTTAATGGCTACACTTTTATCTGTAAGCATTCAACTGTTGCAACAAATTGAAGTATTCCAGCTTCAACTGATAGAGCATACTGTATGATAATTTTTAGATGATTTATTTTAAAATTACTGACTTAATTTAATATACTTTTCTGACACTGGCATACCTGAAAATTGAACAACTGAACAAATTACCAATTAACATATATGGTAGTAATTACCCAGCCATATTTTTTTTTCTAAGCCTACTGTCAATTTCAAAAGATTTGAGTAGTACTGGACCTACACAAAGCAACATTTAATTTTAATCTCATATGCATGAAAAAGTAAATGTTATGACAGTAAATATTAGAAATACCTAACGACATTTTATTGCACAGTCAGACTTTGTAAAAACACCGCAAAAACATGACTTCCCAAATATAGAGCACAATGAAAATAGAATAAAGCTTAAAATATTCACAATACAGATATTACATTAAAAAAAAGCAGTATGAGTATGACACAAACATAGTACTAGTACGTATCTGATTTTGATACCTTTGCTACAAAGACAGTCTGCTACATACTAAGCAGTTCCAATCTGAGAGGCAGTTTATAAGTTGAACTGGTCTGTAAGGTGCAAACAGTTTGCCTAAGCATCCAGCATTGTAGCTAACCTGTACCATATAGCACTGTGCAGTAATAAAGCTTTTTATAAGGCAATTTGATCTGTACTTAAAATAGACATTTTTATGATAAAAACTTAAAAAAAAAAATGATTTACCTCTTTATTATGATAGCTGTAATTCCCACGTCTAGTGGGAAGCTGATAGTGTGAAAACTAAAAAAAAAAATGAATAAGATTGTTTAATTTTAACAGTCTGTTGACCCATCCTTTTTGGGTGATTCAAGCATGTTGTTTACTTTTCAATTTTTCCTCCGTCGACATGAGCATGGAGGTTGGAGGTTGATACATAATAGAAAGGTTAAGTATTTAAAAAATCAGTTGTATCATAAAAATTTCTATTCTTTAAATTAATCTTACCTCTCTGCATACTATGGTAACTGATTCCCACATTGAAGTAATGGAGGTGGGAGAAAGGTGTGATGACAAATAATTATTACCCCCAAGGAAAAAACAAAATTCCACCAAGAATAATATGCTTCTTACCCATTGATTAGAATCCATATGCTAGTACCTTTGCAAGGACCTCTGGAAGATGCTGGAGGCTCCTTGCAAGGGATACCACACTCACTTTGATGAAAGTGGAAAAAAAAGCCTTTTACCTAAAGGCCAGCAGAGCAAAAACAATAAATAAGTGAAGGCTTTTACCTATCTCAAAACAGGCTCCTTCATACTCTGAGTACAGTAGAGCCCCGGACCTAAACGGCAATCCGTTCCAGAAGAGGCATCAAAATTTTATTTTTTTCGAGATCTGAATCAATATTTTTCATGAGGAATAATTGAAAATGGATTAATTTATTCCTGACCACCCATTACCCTAAGCTTGCCTTACTATACAGAACAGTACACATAAATTACAATTAAACAAGTTCGGAGTTAAATATATTAAAAGTATATTTTTTATTTCTAAATTAGTATACTGTGTAAAAAAACTGGCCTATGTCCTATGCGACTGTATTACCAATAGTTGACCGGGCGCCATAGGCTACCTACTACCACACAAAATGCAGAGTAACAGATGGGCACAAAACTTGTTGCTAACATAATGAAACAATGAAAAACAAGCCTAACTATCACAGTAAATTAATAAAATATCATAATTTTAGTCGAATTATTGTTTTATCATAACTTATGAAAATTTGCTTGTGGCAATGAGCGGATGTAAAGAAACCTGTGTATGTATGTACATATACATACTGTATGTACACAATCACTTCAAAATTTCTTTAACAAACGATAAATACTTAAATTTTTTTTTTATAATATCCTTGTAAATTGTGTTAGCTTCCAAACTGCACACATACTAAACACAGCTTTCACTTGCCAAGACATTCACAATCTTGGGAAGAACAATCTGTGTCACAAAATTCCATATAGCATAATTATATAATAAAGTAGAATATTACTACGTAAAATATACAGACTTTTGAACACTATTCAGTGTTTACATTAACACTGACAGTGTTTGAAAGTCTTTGTATATTTTTCATCCTTAACTATTATGTAATTGTGGATTTTTATGACACACATCACTCTCACTACCAAACCTCATAACGGTGTTCGAAAGTCTTTGTATATTTTTCATACTTTACTAATATAATTATTGATTTTTATGACATTTTTCTCACTATCAAACCTCACACTAAACATTGCATTTACAGTAGTACCTCGAGATAAGAATTTAATCCGTTCCGAGGCGCCCTTCGTATCATGAAGTTTTCGTATCTTGGAACATATTTTACATGTAAAATGGCTAATCCGTTCCAAGCCCTACAAAAACACCCCAGTAAATTATATTTCCAGGACTAAAACACATGTTCTAGGGTTACGACGCCGATCCGACAGAAGAAATATGACTCCAAAAAGGCAAAATACTGTACATATTTGAGTAATATTCAACTGCATGTAATGTTCAACCCCATTTTTACTGCATATATTAGGACTTTAGCATATGTCCCTTAGCAATAAGCCTAGCCTATGTTAGCGGTTGCTACTGTAGCCTAGTCTATGATTCTGACATCTAAACCCAAGATCTAAAAGCTTAGAATATGTCAATAAAATGTATAAATAATCAGTATGTACTCATTTCAAATAATTAATTAATTAATCATTGACTATAATACACAAACAAACAAACAAACAAACAAAAAACCTTCCAATCGATTGTTTACATTCAGCTCTTACCCGTCTTACGAGTACCGAACGAACGCCAAGCAATCATTTTTCCTAGCACACAGTAAGCCATAAATTTTCATTAGTATCTCTCTTCAACTAATGAAACTACCAAACAGTATAATAACCATTCATTTATATTCTTTATTCTATCTTTACCTAATGGTGATACCGAGTTACTGACAGCTATAATGAAACGTACGTATACGTAACGTAATAATAAAATGGAAGAAGAATTCTAAAAAATACATATTTGTTGGCAGTCTGATTTATTTTAAATTTTATGATATCTAATTCACAATTTTTTTTATTAAATGTATTGCATGTGCTCATTTCAAATAATTATTAAGTAACCATCAACTATAATAAACAAACAAAAAAAAAGCTTCGAACGATTGACAAGCAATCACTTTACACAGTAAGCCATAAATTTTCATTATCTCTCTTCAACTACTGAAACTACCAAACAGTATAATAACCATTCATTTCTATTGTTTATTCTATCTTTACCTAATATTTTTTTTTTATTAAATGTATTGCATGAATAAGTTTTTCAATTTACAGCATCCTTTTACCAATAGAATACTTGAAGCACAAGGGGTAGATGCTGACCAATAGGAGAGCAGGACCTTATGGGGTGACTAGCATCAGGAACCAATGGGAGAGCAGGAGGATGGTGGCGAGTTTACTCAGTTGGCGGCGTGGGAGTTTTTAAAATTGTTCCCGGTGGTCCGGGCGAATCTCGGGACTTTACAGCAACAACCTTTCGTATCTTGAAAACTTTTCGTATGTAGAGCAGTAAAATTTTTCGCATTGGCTTTCGTATCTCAAGTTTTTCGTAAGTAGAGCCTTTCGTATCTCGAGGTACTACTGTAAATCAAACTCAATTCGTTTGTTTGTTTGTACGGTACTTTTACGTTGCATGGAACCAGTGGTTATTCAGCAACGGGACCAACCAGTCACTCCGCTGAGGCGCTTCATCTCGAAGACGAATCTGCAGGTTCGAAGAAGGGAGAAGGGGCTGAAAATGGAGGAGAGGTTGCAACAACTACATTAGGGTTAGGTTCTAAAGCCTCCTCAACTAGCTCGTTAGTACGAGAACTACTGGAGTTTCTAGACGAAGCTTCCTAACTCTGTTCTTCTCTAACTTCCTCAAAGAAGAAGAAAGAGACTTCTTCCCCATTCAAAATCTCACATTCAGTACAATGATTATTAATAGACAATTCATTAACCCTTAAACGCCGACTGGACGTATTTTACGTCGACATTTTGTCTCTCGGGTGCGAATGACGTATTTCGTCGACATACAAAAGTTTTTTTAAAAATTCGCGGAAAAATACTTTTAGGCTACCAGCCAAAACTCTTGAATCAAGTGCCTTGGGGGATGCTGGGAGTTCACGGATCAAGGTGTTGTTTTGTTTACAATCGTTACGCAGGCGCGCAAGCGCGAATTTCTTTCTTGCCGCACTAAAAAGTATCTGTGACACATCTCGGAAATTATTTCGTCACTTTGACATAACATTTTTACCATTTTAAATTAGCTGTTACATGGAGTATTATATATGAAAATGTGTGCATTTTTATGTAGAATACAACAAAAAATACTCATGATTGTAGCTTTTATCAGTTTTGAGATATTTCATATAAATAACGATAAGTGCCAAAATTTCAACCTTTGGTCAACTTTGACTCTACCGAAACGGTAGAAAAAACGCAATTGTAAGCTAAAACTCTTATATTTTAGTAATATTCAATCATTTACCTTAATTTTGCAACTAATTGGAAGTCTCTGCACAATATTTCGATTTAATGTGAATTTATGAAAAAACTTTTTTCTTACGTCCGCGCGGTAACTCTTCCGAAAAAATCATACATGCAATTGTGGTAAGATGTTTGCACCATTTTAAATTAGCCTTACATAAAGTTTTTTATATATGAAAATGTGCGCAATTTCATGCACAATACAACTAAAAAAAACCCATGGTTGTAGGCTTTTATCATTTTGAAATATTTTCATATAAAAAAATGATAAGTGACAAATTTTCAACCTTCGGGTCAACTTTGACTCTACCGAAAAATGGTCGAAAAAAAACGCAATTAATTGTAAGCTAAAAACGCTTTATATTCTAGTAATATTCAAACATTTAACTTCATTTTGCAACAAATTGGAAGTCTGTAGCACAATATTTCAATTTATGGTGAATTTATGAAAATAATAAAATTTTCTTTACGTCTGCGCGGTAACTCTTCCGAAAAAATCATACGTGCAATTGTGGGGTAACGTTTGCACCATTTTAAATTAGCCGTTACATAAAGTTTTATATATGAAAATGTGCGCAATTTCATGTAGAATACAACAAAAAAATAGTTGAAGGTTGTAGCTTTTCTCATTTTGAAATATTTGCATATAAATCACGATAAATAGAAAAAAAACCACGTTCGGTCAAATTTGACTACCGAAATGGTTGAAAAACGCAATTGTAAGATAAAAACTCTTACAGTCTAGTAATATTCAGTCATTTATAATTCATCTTGAAACAAATTCGAAGTCTCTAGCACAATATTTAAATTTATGGTGAATTTTTAAAAAACAAAAAAAACTTTCCTTCCCTCCGCGCGCTGATTCCTCCGCCACAAATCTCCGAAATGCGTAAGTCCCATTCTCGGAATATTTGCTCCGTTTCATATTAGGCATTTCATAGAGTTTTATATATGAAAATGTGCGCAATTTCATGTAGAAATAAAAACGAAAAATATTTGAAAGTTGTAGCTTTTCTTATTTCTGAAATAATTGCATATAAAAAAATATATATAAAAAAATTTGACATTCGGTCAAATTTAACTCGTCAGATATGGTCGAAAACTTCATTTGTAAGCTAATATTCTTACAGTATAGTAATATTCAATCATTTGTCTTCATTTTGAAAGAAATTGGAAGTCTCTAGGACAATATTTAGATTTATGTGAATTTTTTTGACAAAATATTTGTTACGTCCGCGCATTATGAATTCATGCATCATTTTGTGATAATATTTTTCTCTGTTGCTTTTATTGTTTTACAATGTGTTTATATACCAAAAATGATCTTGCAATTTAGTGTACATTACAACGAAAAAAAAAGTAACTTGTTACCTTTAACCATTTTGCGCACAGCGTGATTTGAATTAAATTATATATGAAATTTCGTTTTTTTTTGCTCTATCCTATATCGCATTTTTATTATATATGATAATGATAATTTTTTTCATTTCTGATGAGGTTGCATACTTAACTTCAGGCAATGACAAAAAAAGGAGCCAAAAATGAACTCTTTAATCTTCAAAACTAAGCGCGCTGTGATTTTTTGAAAAAAATATTTTTTCCGCTTCCGCGCTCGCTCTGAAACGTCTCCGGCACACAGGAGACATTTTTTTTTTTACCGCTTCGGAGTTTAAGGGTTAATAAGTGATCTATAGAACTACAAAAACTTCAACAATGAAGGTTCTCTTAAGGATTCTCATATCATCTTCATGTCAAATGTTTCGTGTTAATGACTGTCATTCAGTAACTGCACACAGTACGTAATTTATAACTGTCTTACAAACAGAGTGGTAGTTCCTTAGAAAAAAACAAAATTAACAAATTACTCTTCTACAGTGCGAGGATCTACCGAATCCTTCGGTAGTCTTACGTCACACATTCATCGCGCATATTCTAAACACAGTATACTAGCGTCTGACGCATTAAGAGAATCATAAAAAGTAAACAAAAGTGTATGCCAAGCCAACGATCCAATACGTCACCAAAAGACAGTCAAAAGATCCACGGCAAGTGAAAAATGAAATCCAATCAGGAGGAACCAACAACAGATGTTGTCGGAACCGGCGACAGAGAAAATCTGATTAGGAAACGGGAATGGTTCCTAGTCCCGCCACCCAGCGGCGGGAGGGTAGATCACCTGACCTACCTGTACCATGTGCCGTGAAATTTGAAATTCTGTCGGGACATCGGAGACTATAGCTAAGTATATATCTGCCGGGGAAGTTGCATGTACAAAACTTGAATGTTATGTAGATAGGTTAGGTTGACAACAGAAAAAAAAAAGAAAAGTAAAAAAAAATTCTTGGGTGAGCCCTATGCCTACAAGACATTTGTTTGGCGGCCTCTGATTGGCTGGTATCGGGAGGGAGGCAGCTCGCTCAGTGTCCCATATTTTTGTCTGTAGCTTAGAAAACTAGCAATATGTATATATTTCTTCATTTATCTCACGTTTTGCAAAAGATAGTAAAGTTTTGGTCATACCATAGGATTCGTTATTAATTGTACAACTAAATCATCTTTTCCTGAAATCAGTAAGATAAAAAACAAAAGAATTATATCAAGTAAAAGTGAAGAAAGAAGCATTTAACTCTATACCTGTTTTTGACATGAAGATATCATGAGAATCCGCGGCGGCCCAGACTATGGCAGTTGTGGTTTTTCTATGTAGTTTTACCTACTGAACAAGAATTTTAAGTAATATTTATTCGGACGACTGTAATTAACCCCCAGGGGCCAGTCCTAAAGGTAATACTTCAGAAGCACTCCGCACTGGATATTAAAATGATATTGTTATGATACAATAAAGTTTTGTACATACTTACCTGGCAGATAAATATGATATTGTTAGTATACAATAAAGTTTTGTACATACTTACCTGGCAGATATATACTTAGCTTAGGTCTCTGACGTCACGACAGAAAATTCAAAACTCGCGGCACACGCTACAGGTAGGTCAGGTGATCTACCTTACCCGCCGCTGGGAGGCGGGTGTAAGAACCAGTCCCCCTTCTTGTCAGGTTATTTTCTTCCACCTGTCTCCTGAGGGGAGGCTGGGCGGGCCATCAATCGTATATATCTGCCAGGTAAGTATGTACAAAACTTTATTGTATACTAACAATATCATTTTTGTACATGAACTTCCCTGCCAGATATATACTTAGCTGATTGACACCCTTGGTGGAGGGAAAGAGACACATACTTACTTAGAAAGTGGGGACAACACATGTTAAAGGAATACATAATATAAACCTCTGGTTCTTACCTGATTTAGGCAGAAGACTTGATAGTTACTGTCTATTAGTCTGCGTTGCCTAAAGAGTCTCAGCGAGGGCGTGACCTATGGCTGAAGAACTCTTTGCTCTACCAATGGGAACTGAGTCCACTTACTTGGCAGAATCCAAGCAGGATCTGGTCAATGGGGATCAACCCGCTTACATGCCAGAGCCTATCACTACCAATTGCAAGGAGCCTCAAGCACAACCGATCCACCTAACCAAATACTAACATTAGTATACGAAAGAAGGAGCTGCCTCCTGCAACCTCCTTCGTACAACCAAAAAACTCAAACTTAAAACTAACAGGGAAAAAGGAGGATTAAAAAGGATGTGTTTCAGCTCCCTGCCCCAGCACTGAATCCGCCGATACGTAAGGGCCTAGCCCAAAACACTTATCATACGTAATCGATACGTCCCTTAGGTAGTGATTAGAGAAGACTGATTCACACCTCCAAAAAGTGGCCTTCATAAGGTTTTGTAATGACAAATTCTTCTTGAAAGCCAAAGACGTCGCGATGGCCCGTACTTCGTGCGCCTTGACTTTCAAAAGGTTAAACTGTTGCTGATTGCAAGAAGTGTGTGCTTCTCTAATAATAATTCCTGATAAAGAATGAGAGTGCATTTTAGATAAGGGCCTACTGGGTCCCTTACAGAGCACCAGAGATTGCTCTCATTAGCGGCAAGTCTTTTCTTCCTCTGAAGATAATATTTCAGGCTTCTCACCGGGCAAAGAGATCTCTCCTCTTCTGTCCCAACTAAGGAGGATAAGCTTTTTGATTTCGAAGCTCCTGGGCCACGGCGAAGAAGGGTTTTCATTCTTGGCTAGGAAAGCCGGAAGAAAAGAGCAAACCGCGGAGCCTCCTTGGAAACCTACCTCACCTTCTAGAGCCTGCAGCTCGCTGACCTCTTCGCTGACGCTAACGCACAGAGAAAAAGAGTCTTCATTGAAAGGTCTCTGAACGAAGCAGCATGGGGAGGTTCGAACCTTGAGGACCTCAGGAAGAGCAGCACGACATCAAGATTCCAGCTAGGCATAAGGAGGAGGTTCTTTTAACCGTTTCAAACGATCTGATTAAATCATGGAGGTCCTTGTCCTCAGATATGTTTAATCCTCTATGACGAAAAACTGAGGAAAGCATGCTCTGTATCCCTTGATGGTGGAGACAACCAACCCGCATTTTTTCCCTTAGGAAGATAAGGAAATCTGCAATCTGAGTCACAGAGGTACTGGAGGAGGAAACTTTATGAGTCCTGCACCAGCGTCGAAAAACATCCCACTTCGACTGGTAGACTCTAGCTGTGGAAGGTCTACGTGCATTGGCAATAGCCCTTGCAGACTTTGCCGAAAAGCCCTTCAGCTCTGATGAGACTCTTGATAGTCTGAATCCAGTCAGGACTGAGAGCGGGGAGGTTTTTGTGAAACCTGTCGAAGTGGGGCTGTTTGAGCAGATCGACTCTTAGAGGTAGGGATCTTGGGACATCCACCAGCCATTCCAGTACCTCTGTGAACCAGTCGTGGGCGGGCCAGAACGGAGCTATCAACGTCATCCTTGCTCCCTCTGACGCTGCGAATTTCCTTAACGTTTCCCCTATAATCTTGAAAGGCGGGAACGCGTAAAGATCCAGATTCCTCCAATCCATCAGGAATGCATCTATGCCAACTGGCTCTTGGTCTGCAATAGGGGAGCAGTATAGATCTATCCGCGCATTCCTGGAGGTCGCAAATAGATCGAGATGGGGCCTGCCCCACGTCCTCTACAGCTCCTGGCATACGTCCGCGTGCAGAGTCCACTCTGAGGGAAGGACTTGATTCCTTCTGCTTAGCAGATCCGCTCTGACATTCTTTCTCCCTGTACGAACTTGGTGAGAAGCCTTATGTTCCTTTCCTCTGACCACAGAGGAGCGATCTCGCTGTCTCGTACAGGGAGAAAGAGTGAGTCCCCCAGTGTTTCCGAATGTAAGCCAGGGCTGTAGTGTTGTCGGAGTAGATCTGAACATATTTCCCTTTTACGAGGGGTTCGAAGGTCTGAGAGCTAACCAAATCGCTATTAGCTCCTCCTTGTTGATGTGCCAGGACACCTGATCCCCATCCAGGTGCCTGACACTTCTCTCAACCCGAGAGTAGCTCCCAACCTTTGTCCGAAGCGTCTGCATAACAACACTAGGTTGGGGTTCCGAACCTGCAAGGAAAGTCCTTCCTTGAACAATAGAGGGTCTAGCCACCAACGTAGATCCTCCTTTATCTCTTGCGAAATCTTGAACGCAAAGTCCAGACCTTGAGATTTTCCGATCCCAGTTCCTCGTCAGGAAGAACTGTAGGGGTCTGAGGTGCAACCTTCCTAGAGAAACGAATTGCTCCAGCGAGGAGAGTGTCCCCAACAGACTCATCCACTCCCTCGCTGTGCATACATCTTTCTCTAGAAAGATTGTACCTTCTCCAAAACCTCGGGTTATCCTCTCTGCCGGGGACGGATACCCCCGCCCGAAAAACCTGAGAAGCCATCAGAATCCCCAGATAGATACGCTCTTGACTGGGGATTAGCTGTGACTTCTCGAAATTCACTAGCAAACCCAGAGAAGCTGCTAGATCCAACGTCACTCGTAAGTCCTCCAGACATTTCTCCTTGGATTTGGCCCTGATAAGCCAATCGTCCAAGTAGAGGGAAATCCTCACTACCCTCGAGATGAAGCCACTGGGCAACGTTCTTCATCAGTCCTGTGAATACTGGGGGGCCGTGTAAAGGCCGAAGCATAGGGCCCTGAACTGAAAAAACGTTCCCTCCCCACATGAATCTGAGATATTTGCGAGAAGAAGGATGGATCGGCACATGGAAGTAAGCGTCCTGAAGGTCCAGCGACACCATCCAGTCCCCGGGACGAAGAGCTGCTAAGACTGATGACGTCGTCTCCATAGCGAACTTCTCTTCTTCACAAAGACATTCAGGGCGCTCACGTCCAGAACCGGTCTCCATCCTCCTGAGTTCTTGGGAACTAGGAAACAGACGGTTGTAGAACCCGCTGAAAGAGGGTCCTGAACCATCTCTATTGCCTCTTTCTAACATCAGCTCTAACCCCCACCGCTAGAGCGAGGGCTTGATCATTAGTGGGACTTTGTATTTGGCCACCAGTGCCCTTGGAGTGGTGGTCAAGGGTGGTCTCGAAATAAAGGGAATGAGGTATCCCTCTTGATGATCGCGAGGGACCAGTTGTCCGCCCCCTTTCGTGCCCAGACATTTGCAAAGTTCAGAAGTCTGGCACCCACAGTTGTCTGGAGGACACCCGAACTACTTCTTGGCCCTAATAGACCGGGAGAAGGTCCTTCCTCTTCTAGGTGGTCTCGAACCTCTGGAGGAGAAGAGCGAGACGAAGGTCCTCCTCGAAAGGTTTCTTGCTACTTTGAGCTCTTTCTTCGTCTTCTGCTGAAACGAAGGTTTCGGAATTCTAGCCGAGCGAGCTAGCATATCCTGCGTCGCTTTTGCTGATAACGAGCTGGAGATATCATTAATAGTCTTCTTGGGGAAGAGTTGCGGGGAAAAGCTGTGAATACAGCAAGGAAGCTCTCTGTGCGTGAGAACCGCCATTGGTAAGAAAAGAGCAGAAAACGGCCCTCTTCTTTACCACTCCTGCACCAAAAAGTGAAGCAATTTCCCCGGAACCATCTCTCACTGCCTTGTCCATGCAAGACAGAACTGCGTGGAGGTCTTCAGGCGAAAGAGTGTCTTGCTCTTGAGTCCTCTTAGCCAACACTCCCAGGGTCCAGTCAGAAAGTTAAAAACTTCTAAGACTCGGAACATTCCCTTCAGAAGGTGATCCAACTCGCTCATACCCCACGTCGTCTTCGCAGAATTCAGCGCCGAGCGACGTGCGGAATCGACCAACGAAGAGAAGTCCGAGTCTGCAGAAGAGGGAAGAGTTAGACCCAAGGGCTCTCCTGACTCGTACCAGAACCCCATCTTACCCGTCAGCTTGGACGGGGAAAAGAAAAAACTGTCTTGCCCTTCTCTTCTTTGAAAGCAACCAGTCGTCAAAGTTCTTCATAGCCTTCTTCATAGACACTGTAGGCTTCATCTTAACGACCTGAAGACTTCTTAGCCGTATTGGTCGTTGAAAATAAGGACGGAGGAGACGGAGGAGCAACGGCCGAAAGAGACTCCCCAAAATCTTGCAAGAGGAGGTCTGTAAGTCTCTTATACGAAGAAACCGAAGCATTCCTTGGGCAAATCTTCCTCCGAATCAGCAACAAATTCTTCCGAAGAATGACGTCTAGAAGCTCTACTGCCCGGAGGAGAGCTAATCCTTGGAGAGCGCCTGTTCGGAGAGCGCCTACTAGGCGAGCGCCTACTGGATGGAAGAAAAACCACCGGGAGAGCGCTTACACGGGGAGCGCCTACCAGGAGAGCGACCTACTTTGAGAGCGCCTCCAGGAGAGAGCCTAGATGGAGAGCGCCTACTAGGAGAGCGCCTACTTTGAGAGCGCCTCCCAGGAGAGAGCCTACTTGGTGAGCGCCTGCTAGGAGAGCGCCTACTTGGGAGCGCCTACTAGGAGAGCGCCTACAAGTGGAGGCCCGTCTGTCGGAAACAGATTCTAACTCCACAGAAGAGCGTCTGGATAAGGGAGAGCGCCTATCAGGCTCTCTGCGCCTGCTAGGCTCTTGGCGCCTGCCATCCTCAATACGCCTGCCAGGCTCTTGACGCCTGCCACGGGGAGAGAAAACATCCACAGATGAATCCCTGTCAGAAGCGCGGCGCTTACAAGGCTCTGAGCGCCTATCCAATCGGGAGTGATCTAACGGAGGAGAAAACTTCCGTTGCCGCCTACCAGGCTCTTGGCGCCTACTAGGCTCTTGCGCCTACTAGGCTCTTGACGCCTACTAGGCTCCGAGCGTCCGTCAAAAGGAGAGTGGCCACCAGGCGAAGAACTCTTCCTTCGCTCCTGAAGAAAACGAGGCTCTTGACGTCTGTCAAGCTCTTGACGCCTAACTGAAGAGGAGCGGAAATCCTGAGGAGAGAGCCTGTCTGGTTCCTTACGCCTTACATGCTCACAACTCTTGCTGGGAAGAGAGGAGAGCCTACTCGGAGAAAGATCCCGAGCTCCAGCCTGCACTTCTGACCTCCTACTAACAGGCTCAAAAGCTCTTCTAGCCAAAGGAGATTTAGCCGAAGGAACGTTCTTAGACTTCTTCACCGGAAGTGAGGCGTCCTTCCGACGATGAGAAGTCCCGGCAATAGACTCCGCTAAAGCCGCAATCTGCGCCTGCAGACCCGCCAGGATAGCGCAGATCTCTTAAACTCCTCTACAGGGACGAAGTCCGAGAGCGAAACAGGAGAAGCGTAACCGGGACGAAATCTTGGTCTCTGCGTTCCACTTCTGGCTCTTCCGCGAAGGATTCGGGGCTGGAAGGAAGGGAGCAAGGATCCTTCCAGGGGGCCTCTGAGAGGGCGAGACGACTCCGATGCGCTCCATCTACGCTGAGGAGGAAGGCGACGAAGATGACGAGAAGCACTGGCGCAATAACTCCTTCTTGGTTCGATCCAAGGCAGCCTGGAACGAGCAACAGGAACTGCCGAGGGGACGCCTGACCGGTGGGGGTGGGGGTTCTCCCTAACCTTCCTGCGGCTTTCGACTTTCCTCCTCCACTGGGTCTGGGAGTCTGGAAGAGGTTCTAGGCCTGGAAGCGTTAGTGAGCCGGTCAGACGCACCCTCCACTGCACTAGGGGCACTGCACTGATCACTTGCACTATCATCACTCTTACCTTGTCGAGAGCGAGCGAGGCTCTCCTTACTCCTGATCGAGGCTCTCCCAGAAGCAACTTCCGAAAACGAATCTTCGGGTTCAAAGCTGGGCGCAGGGGCTGAAACTGGAGAAGGAACTACTTCTACTACAGGATTCTAGCGTCAACTTCACTCACCCTCGATCTACTAGAACTCTTTGAAGAAGCCTTGCGCACCCTATCCTTCTCTAACTTTCTCACATAAGAAGAGAGCGCCTTCCAACCATCCTCATCCAAATTCTCACACTCTTTGCAAGGGTTAATAAAAGAGCATTCATTCCCTCTACACGACTCACATACCGAGTGAGGATCTAATGCAGCTTTAGGAAGCCTAACTTTACATTCCTTCTCTGAACAAACCCTAAATAAACTAGGTTTCTTAACTTCAGAATCATCCATGATTATAGATATGTAAGAGAAATCCAAAAGAAAAATCCAAAAAAACAGTCCAAAAAGCGTATGCCAAGCCAACAAACAAAGGGTACTTCACCAAAATCCAAATCGTCGGCAACGAGAACGAATTTAACTATCGTAAGGACTGAACAACAGGTGTTGTCCAGCCGGCGACAGAAAATAATCTGACAAGAAAGGGGGACTGGTTCTTACACCCCCGCCTCCCAGCGGCGGTAAGGTAGATCACCTGACCTACCTGTAGCGTGTGCCGCGAGTTTTGAATTTTCTGTCGTGACGTCAGAGACCTAAGCTAAGTATATATCTGGCAGGGAAGTTCAGTACAAAACAGTAAGTCCTCGGGTTACGCCGGTCTCGACTTACGATGTTTCGTGGTTACGAACGCGCCCCCACCATAAAATATAAAAAATAATAATTTTGCGTCGTTCCGTCTTACGCGGTTTAGCGTCGTAAGCAACGTAAAACAAACGCGACTAGTTCCGGGCGCACGGCGGAAGAATACGCTTTGTGGGGGAGAGGACGGCGTCGCTTCGCTACGCTCATTCCTCGCCCATACGCCATTTTGGTTGTTTACACTGCCTCTCTCTCCCTCGTGTTGTATCGTTTTTGTAACTTTTTGCTCTTTGTTATGGCTCCCAAGCGCAAGGCGGACTCTTCTGATGGTAGTGCATCGAAGAAGAAAAGAAAGCCATCACCATGGAAATTAAAGTGGACATTATAAAGCGATCTGAGAAGGGAGAAACGCCAACAAACATTGGCCGCTCGCTTGGCCTTAGCCATTCGACCGTTGCTACCATTATCAAAAGATAAAGAGCGCATCGTTGAACATGTGAAAGGATCTGCTCCTATGAAAGCGACAGTGATAACAAAGCAGCGTAGTGGTCTAATAATTGAAATGGAAAGGTTATTGGTGCTTGGTTGGAAGACCAAAATCAACAGCGTATCCCCAGTCAGCCTTATGGTGATTCAGGAGAAGGCGAAAAGATTGTTTGAAGCGTTGAAAAAAGAAAAGGGGGAGGGAAATGAAAGTGAAGAGTTTGTGGCTAGTAGGGTGGTTTATGCGATTTAAGGCTCGGGCCAATTACCATAACCTTAAAGTGCAAGGTGAAGCTGCTAGTGGGGATGAGAAAGCAGCGAGTGAATTTCCTAAAGCGTTGTCTGAGATAATTAAGGAGGGGGGTTATTCTGCTCAGCAAGTGTTAACGTAGACGAGACAGGTTTGTTTTGGAAACGTATGCCTAACCGCACTTACATCGCCAAGGAGGAGAAGTCAGCACCCGGTCATAAAGCCAGCAAGGAGAGGCTAACTACTTCTTGGGGTAATGCTGCTGGCGACTTCAAACTGAAGCCCTTGTTGGTGTATCAGGCTGAAAATCCAAGGGCACTCAAGGGCATTTGGAAGGATCAACTACCAGTAATTTGGAAGTCCAACAAGAAGGCATGGGTGACACTTGCAGTGTTTGAGGACTGGTTCGTAAACCATTTTGTTCCAAGTGTGGAGCGGTATTGCGCCTCCAAGGGTATCCCCTTTAAGGTGTTGCTAGTGCTGGACAATACGCCCCTGGACACCCTGCCCAGCTGGGAGACTTCAACCCTAATGTCAAGGTGGTTTACCTTCCACCTAATACCACGGCCCTTTTACAGCCTATGGACCAAGGAGTGATTGCTTCGTTCAAGGCCTACTACCTACGAAGGACAATTGCTATGGCTTTACAGGCAACTGAAACCAAGGACGACTTGACTCTGAAGGACTTTTGGAAATCCTACAACATCCTTGATGCTGTAAAGAACATTGCTGTAATTCCTGGGAGGAGGTTAAGCAAACAAACATGAATGGTGTCTGGAAGAAAATTTGTCCTCAATTTGTGAATGATTTCCATGGGTTTGAGGACACAGTTAAGCTAGTTGTCAAGAACGTTGTTGCCCTGAGTAAGGAAATCAATTTGGAGATGGAGGTTGATGAGGTTACAGAGCTGCTGGAGTCTCATGGCGAGGAGTTACCTGCTGAGGACCTGATACAACTGGAGAAGAGATGATAGAGGAAGAAGAAGAAGCACCCACCCCAGAGCCTAAGGCTTTCACAAGGCAGGACTTGACAAGAGGTTTTGCAGAGTTGCAGCAAGCATTGTCAACTTTTGAGGCTCAGGATCCCAACTTGGCCAGGTTCACTAGGGTTTCCAGAGGCGTCATGGATTTGATGCAGTGTTACAAGGAGATCTTGGATGAAAAGAGGTCGCTCTCTGTTCAGACTAACTGGAGCAGTATTTTAAGAAGGTAGAGAGGCCTGCAGGAGATCCTGTACCCTCTACCTCAGCTGCCTCTGCTAATCCAGACTCGCCTTGCCCACAATCTCCAGCACCTTCTGAATGTTCTGCTAACCCAGACTCACCTGCCCCAGTATCTCAGCACCTTCTGTAGGTTCTGCTCACCTAAAGACTCACCTTGCCCAGCATCTCCAGTAGTATATGTTCTGCCTCACATCAAGAATCACCTGCCTCAGCATCTCCAGTAGTATGTTCTGCCTCACCTCAAGAATCACCTGCCTCAGCATCTCCAGCATCTTCTGGAGGTTCTTTTTCTCTTCACTAACCTCCCCCAGTCTCTCCAGCACCGCAGCTTCCTCTCCAGTGTGCAAGCCAATCAAATTAATAAAGGTAAGGAATTGGTCTCTCGTTGTTATTGATAGGTATTTACATTAAATCATGTGGTATTTTTAATGTTCCGACTTACGCTGAAAATCATGTTACGACGCATCTTAAGAACGGATCAACGTCGTAACTCGAGGACCCCCTGTACTTAGCTTTAGACTCTGTCGTTCCCGACAGAAATTCAAATTTCGCGGCACACGCTACAGGTAGGTCAGGTGATCTACCGCCCTGCTGCTGGGTGGCAGGACTAGGAACCATTCCCGTTTCCTAATCAGATTTTCTCTTCCACCAGTCTCCTGAGGGGAGGCTGGGCTGGGCCATTTAATTGTATATATCTGCCAGGTATGTATGTACAAAAGTTTACATATTGTATCATAATATCATTTTGTACATGAACTTTCCTGTCAGATATATCTTAGCTGATTGGCATCCTTGGTGGTGGGCAAGAGACAGCTAACTACTGAATAGACAGGAAAACAACATACGTTGTAGTAAACGTAAAAAATTAAAAAACCTTGGTTCCACCTGGTTAGGCGGAAGACTTCATGGCTACTGCCTAGGAGTCTGCTTGCGCCTCAAGAGCCTCAGCGAGGTAGTGACCTTATGCTAAGAGTTCTTGTGGATATGTCAATGGGATCTTATCCGCTTACTCGACAGAATCCTGAGGATCTTTGTCAATGGGTGCTAATCCACTTATATGACAAAACACCTTGCCTAATGGCATAATCAAGGAACACAACACCGATCCCGACCACCTGATCCTAACACCCGGGTTAGCAATAAGATTGAAAGAAGTTACACCGAACATTCCTTCAAACAACCCTAAAAAACCACACACCAAATTCTAAAAATTAATTAAGGATCGGCATCAGCTCCCTGTCCCAGCACCGAATCCGCAGATACGTATGGACCCAGCGAGAAGCATTTCTCGTAAGTCACTCTTACATCCCTTCAGGCAGTGGGATGCAAAGACAGAGTTGCATCTCCAGTACGTGGCAGCTAGAATGTCCTTCATAGACAAAATCCTATGAAAAGATAAAGAAGTAGCAATGGCTCGCACCTCACGCGCTTTTACTCTAAGCTGCTTGAAGGAGTCGTCATTGCACGCCCCATGTGTTTCAGAGATGACACTTCTCACTAAGAAGGCCAGGGCGTTTAAAGACATGGGTCTTCTTGGGTCCCTCACCGCATACCAGAGACACTCTAGGCTACCCTTAATCTGTTACTTCCTTTGAAGATAGAACTTAAGGGCCCTGACTGGGCCAAGAGACCTCTCAATCTCCATCCCTACCAAGGGGGAGAGTCCCTTAACCTCAAAGCTTCTAGGCCAGGGTTTGAGGGGTTTTTGTTCTTTGCCAGGAATCATGGCTAAAAAGAACATATTGCCGAGTCTCCTTTAAATCCGACACACGAGTGCAAGGCATGAAGTTCACTTGTCCTCTTAGCAGTTGCGAGGGCCAAGAGAAAAATACCTTCCCTCGTCAGGTCTCTAAAAGAAGCCTGATGGGGAGGCTCGAACTTGTTGGATGTGAGGAATTTGAGAACCACGTCCAGATTCCAACTAGGTGAAAGTGAGGACTTCTCTTGGAGGTCTCTAAGGACCGGATGAGATCATGAAGATCCTTGTCCTCCGCTATCTTTAGACCTCTGTCTCTAAAGACAGCGGAGAGCATGCTTCTATATCCTTTATTGTGGATACCGGTAGGTGAGATTCTTCTCTCAGAAAGAGAAGAACATCAGCAATGTCGATCACAAAGGTAATGGAAGAGGACAGCTTCTTCTACCTGCACCATCGTCGAAAGACTTCCCACTTTGACTGGTACACCCGTAATGTTGAGCCTTTCGCGAAAAGCCTATCGCTCTGACGAGTCTTTCGAAGTTGAAAAGGCAGTCAGGCAGAGAGCGGGGAGGATTTGAGAAAGCACTCGAAGTGGGGTAGTCTGAGCCGATCTCTCCTTAGTGGAAGGGATCTGGGGAAGTCCATTATCATTTCCAGAACCTCTGAGAACCATTCTTGAGTCGTCCCTGTAGAGGACAGGAACTTTTTCATCAATTCCCTCACCAGTTAGAGTGGGGGAAAGACCTACGACTCGATGCCTGACCAGTCCAGTAGGAGAGCGCAAATGCTATTGCTCTCGGGTAATCAAATGCGGAGCAAAAGTTGTCCAGTCTCCTGTTCTGATACGCGGCGCACAGAGTCTACATGTGGCCTGCCTCACAGGGCCCATAGGCTTTGGCACACATCGAGATTGAGGGTCCACTCCAAAGGAAGGACTTCTTGCTCAACAGGTCCGCCCTCACATTCCTCTCTCTCCCTGAATAAATCTGGTAAGGAGTGCGATCCCTCTCTCCTCCATCCAAAAGAAGGGTTCTTGTCACCTCCTACAGGGAAAAGGAATGTGTCCTCCTTGTTTCTGAAGGATGTCAGAGCCGTGGTGTTGTCCGAATTGACTTGGACCACCGTGTCTCTGACTTCATACTGAAACCACTTAAGAGCCAGAAAGATTTCATTCAGTTGAAACACGAAGTATCAGTTAACCTGGTCCCCCTTCCAGATGCCTGACACTTCATACGTCCCTAATGCTGCTTCCCCTCGCTACTCTGATGTGTCAGAGAACAACACTAGGCCTACACCGTATCGCGTAACTGACTCGGGCGCTCTGACAGCTGCCGACTGACTGCGTACGGTATCGAGGAAAGTTGCTCAAGTAGAGACGAAGATTCTCATATCCAAGCAAGTCACTTGACATTCGTATTTGAAGGGTTAAGCCGAAAGACTATAATCTGTTTGTCACCGATGTCGGATGGAGAAGGTGACGATTCTGTTAAGGCATGAGCCCCACAGGAGAGTCAAATGCCTTCAAGAGACCGAGGTTCCTGAAGGCAAAACCTTCTCATAGTAGTTGAATCTCAGTTAAGGAGAAACAACACTATATGCCGTAGAAGACGAAGGAGGGCAGAGAAGCAACTTACTTCTTCACAGTCGAATCGAGAGAAAGATTCTCAAGATTCTGAACCAGTGCTTACCAAGGACTGAAAAAGCTAACCTCTAAATCGATGCTGTCCGATGATAAGTCGTTAGCTATGAAAGCGGATCGTTTTTCAGCAAAGAAAAACTCCGGGAAGTACTGCCTGCAGAACTGCTTTTCATGGGCTGAATATAGAAAGTAGAACTGTCAGTCCGGGGAACAGGCGATGTATTCCGATACATCTGTTCAATTCGGGGTAGGGTGAACAAAGAACTTGCACACCTAGAATACGAGAAATTTTCTGCAGACAAACTCCGATGTCTGAAGAAAACATTCCTCATAACTTAGTGCGAAGCAGCGGTGGACTATTACAGACTTCCGTCACAGGGCGGTAAACAGAAAAAGAAAGAGTCCAATAAATATCTCTGTGAAAAAATACTAGCAATGTCGAAGGTGATGAAACCGAGCGACATAGCAGAAGATGGTCATTCATGCATGCAAGAATCCCTGTTAATCAGGGACCTAAGTCCGTGATTATTGGGCAGAGATACGGTTCGGCAGTACATCATTGCAGGAGAGAGACGTAACAGACCGCGTATCGCTGAGGGTCAGCTGGTACAGAGCTGCTATGGCAAAGACAACAGTCTCATACAACGTTAGCTCTCGCCGCCTCTTCATCCTGAGTTGCCAACTATTCCATTCTACGAAGGAATGGGTTCTGCTAGAACCATCGAGCAGAAAAATATGCTCAGGCAATTATATTTAAGAGAAACTGATTTCGGTAAATACAAAAGCTGAGTTGGTGTTGTCGTGACAGCACCATCAGTATCAAAAATCGAAACTGGAAACTCCTGAGAGGTTTACAATTCAATTAGGATACTTGTCGTCTCAGTCGGCATCGATAGAGCTAATATATATGCGTCTGCACCTCGGACAATTCAACTGCTTAACAGAACATGTCATGAAGGTAATATACTATAGTACATTGAGTTTTTGGTGTACAACGATTCCATCCTACATTCTTTTTCCCTACGAAGAGAGAGTGTAAGGATTGGAGATCTACCGTCGTCGTTCTCTAGTCAAGATAAAGAAGAAGTTTTTCCCGAAGGACAAAACTTCAATGTGAACCGAGACCCGAAGGCAACAGTTCAAGCTTCTTATCTTATTAGGCAGAAGACTTCATGAATACTGTCCATGAGTCTGCTTTGCCTCAAGAGCCTCAGCGAAGTAGTGACCTATGACAGAGAGTTCTTGTGGATCTGTCAATGGGGGCTTATCCGCTTACGCGACAGAACCTTATTAGGATCTTTGTCAATGGGGACTAACCCACTTACATGACAAAGCCTTTTTTTTTTTTTGGATCTTGTCAATGGGGGCTTACCCACTTACATGACAGAACCTCCATGATCTTGTCAATGGGGGCCAGCCCACTTACATGACAGAACATATTTAAAAAATTCGAGCATTAGCGAAGTTCCCGAACATCGTAAAAAACATCGGGAATTCTCGTTTTAGCTCACCGAGGACCATGGTTTCGCTTAAGTGTTAAGAGATTGTAAGAAACTCGAACACTGCGAATGCCAGAAATTCCTCAGAATCTAAAGCATTCGGCGAAACCCTACCCAATTCATCAGACGATCAGCAGTGGAGGTCATCTAGATTCCCGTAGAACTCGAGGGAGGGGCAGGATCCTTCCTCAATGACTGGGCTTACGCCAAGTTCCGAATAAGGGCGCCTACCAGGAAGTAAGGCAACTGCTGGGAAGAGCGCTTGGTAGGCGTACAAGAGCCTGCAAGGAGAGGAGAGCCTGATTGCAGAGGCAGGTTCTCGCTCATGAGGAGAGGGGCTTTGTCCGAGGAAGAGCGGTCGAAAGACGACGATCTTCGGTCTGGCACCTCGCCTCTGGGAATTTCTTCAAGACTGGGAGGCGCCTCGCGCCTGTAAGAAGCCTCGCGGACGGAAGGAGCAGTGCTGCTGGCGTCTCGTGTCTGATCGGAACATCGAGGAAGGAAAACGCCTGTTTGTCGACTAGCGCCTTTACTGGAGACTCGCGTCTGGCAAGCAGCTCGCGCCTGGATGGAGCCTCAAGCCTGGTTGGCACTTCGCGGCTGGAAAGCGGCTCGCTTCTCGTAGGCAACTCGCGCTTGGCTGGAGACTGGCGCTTGGTTGGCGACTTGTGCCTCGGTTGAGCTTCGTACCTGGCTGGCGCTTCGTGATCAGAAGGAGACAAGGGCTCGGTCGCTAAGTGTTCCCGAGCCTCGTGTTTCTGAGGAGGCGAGCGAGAAGCAGGAGGATCGAAGGAACTCCTCTGAGAACGAGGAGGTGTGGAGAGGAGCTTGGAGCATGGAACGTCCAGGGGATGAGAGGATCTCTTAACTGGAATAAAAGTGTCCTTCCTGTGAGGAGGATCCTTCGTAAGTACTCCTACCAGAGACGAGATATGCTCCTGCATGTTACGGAGAATCTTCGTCGTAGAATCTTCCCGCTCCTTGTCAGACAAAGGGGAAGGTGGTCTGGAGGACGAAGGGGACTCCCAGCCGAAAGCTGGCGAAAACAGGGCTCTCTGGCTCTCTTCCTATCCACAGGCGAATCTTCTGGGAGGCGCGCAGGGCTAGAATCCAAGGAGGGCGCTTTCCAACTCCTCTTCATAGGCCGCGACTGCTTGGCCGAGCTTCAGCCGCACTTGGGCGAAGCGGAATCGGATGACGAGAAGCACTCTCTCAGGATGCCTTTGCAACGGCGATCCCTGGCAGTCTGGGACGACACAGATCCTGCCGAAGGGACGCCTGACCGGTGGGGGTTCTCCCTAACCTTCCTGCGGCTGTCGACTTTCCTCCTCCACTGGGTCTGGGAGTTTGGAAGAGGTCTAGGCCTGGAAGCGCTACGGAGCCAGTCAGACGCTCCCTCCACAACACTGGGGACACTGAAATCACTATCCACTGTACTGCGCTTACCTTCAAAAACTTGCATTTTGAGCTCCATCTTTTGAGGGCATCCTTCAAATCCGCTAATTCCATTTAGACGAATCTGCAGGTTCTGTGTCCTGGAAAGGTGCTATAATCTCACTAACAGGCTCGTTAGAACGAGACCTACTCAAGCTTTTCTAATGAAACTTCAGCAATGAAGGTTCTCTAATGAATTACATGAAAACGAAAGTTTCGTAATAATGACTGACATTCAGTAAATGTATACAGTCATTATTATAGTAAATGTATACCGAAAATGTATACATCCACTGTAATAAAGCAAATTTACTGTAATACAGCAAATTCACTGCATACAGCAAACGTATACAGTCATTATTACAAAAGTTTTGTAATAATGACTGTCAATCAGTAAATGTAAACAGAACTATAATTGACTGATACAAAAGAGCTGTAGCTTCATGAAAAACAAAAATCAAATCTACAATGTGAGGATCTACCGAACCGCTCGTTCGGTAGTCTAATGACATACATTCAATCACATAAACTAACGACAGTACTAGCGACTAACGCAAAAAAAAAAAAAAAAAAAAAAAAAGATAATAAAGCGTATGCCAAGCCAAAGATCCAATACGTCACCAAAAGACAGCGAAAAATCCACAGCAAGCGAAAAACAAAATCCATCAGGGGGAACCAACAACAGTTGTCGTCGGAACCGGCGACAGAGAAAATCTGATTAGGAAACGGGAATGGTTCCTAGTCCTGCCACCCAGCGGCAGGGCGGTAGATCACCTGACCCACCTGTAGCGTGTGCCGCGAAATTTGAATTTCGGTCAGGAACGACGGAGTTTAAAGCTAAGTATGTATCTGACAGGAAAGTTCATGTACAAAAATAAATAATCACGTACATGGAAAGAGCATGTGAAAAGCAATATAAAAAGTATAGTCATTATATGAGAGATTGAACAAGGTGGAATTAAATGAGCTTGATAAGTTTTTACCTCTAATTTTTCCTAAGTCGGGAGAAGTGTTTCCTCTATGGTAATGTTTACTTTTAATGAGCCCTCTAACTTACTTTCTTACGCAAACAAAAGCAGTTCCAGTTACTCATTATTGGCTGAGAGATGTGACATTGTTATGACGTCATGGGTTTCATAACCAATTACGAACAACTTTAGTCGAAAACTAAGTTTCACTAGCATTTCAGCGGAGTAATAAAGTTACTGCAAGTGTTGTGGAGCTATTTATCGGATCGACTACAACAGGAACGCCTTTAGGTGTGATCCGCCACAGTAAGTAGCCTTACTTAACCCCTGTGGCTAGCGCGCGCAGCGCAACATTACCTCTTGCCAGTACATGCCAAGCTTGCCAAGATATGCGGATAAGGCGCAAAGCGCCGTTCCGCCACAGCCTTACTGACAGCACACACAAATCGATCGTTGCGGATATGTATTCGCTCCCTACTTTGTTTGTTGTTGTTTTGGTATCGCCGCCATATTGGTTTTGATGTTCTTCCTCCGATTTCAGTCGGCGGACAAGTGGGCCCGCGAATCTGTAGGTACTCCCAATTATTATTGCTGCAAAGCACTCCTTTCTGGTATTTCCCCACCCAAAACCCCAGATTCCCAACTGGGGGCCCCCGAGCTTGTTGGGTGGAAAAGGGGGTTAAAATAACATTTCCTCAAGAAAACAAGATGAGATTCACTGAAAAAACACCATTAAATGAAGGATTGTTAATTCTTTTAGAAACTGGTTATTATTTCATATCACTCAAATAAGTCTCTGATATCTTTTTCGTTTGAAAATATATTCACATAAGAAAATTAGAAACAATATGCTGAAACCACCTGATTAAAGCTTAGGTCGAGTTGAAATGTGCGAAGTCTGTCCATAGAGTTAACGTCTTCCCTGGACTGAATTTCCTCCAGCCCGATCTGAGACTCTAATGATACCAGATGCATCCATCTGATTATTATTTTTTCTTTTATCAGATATGTCCAGACTTACTCACATACTATACGACATTGGACTGAAAATTTTCTGGTCGTAATGGAAATTCTGAGCATTTATTTACAGAAAATGTAATGACATAACACTAAGTATTGTTGAAACCGCAACCTTCTTACATCGCTAATTGGTAACTCAAAGGTCTCGCTGAGACGACCAACACAATGGTGTGTCTCAGCAATACTGTCAAGCTTTAATCATTTATGGATTAAACATAATAATACATATTCTTCATTTTCTCTTCCCATACCATACACATCTAAAATCTCAATGCACCAGCATATTCAGGGTGAATTTATTGTGTGAAAACACAAGTTTTATCTTATCTTCATTGCATGAATGATGCAAAATCAAATGATAAGTCAATACAGGTATATAAAGAATTAAATACTTCTCTATTCACTTTTACTCATTGCAATTCCTTTGTGTTTTATTTTATTGATTACAGGAAAAGATGATTTCGTTGTACAATTAAATACCAAAACTTTCCTATCTCAGGCAAAGTGTGAGCTAACTGAAGAAATATAAACATATTGCTAGTTCTCTAAGCTACAGACAAAAATGAGACAATGAGCGAGCTGCCTACCTCCTGGTACCAGCCAATCAGAGGCCACCAAACAAACGTCTCGTAGGCATAGGGCTTACCCAAGAATCTACCTTAAATGTACCGACCATAGTTCATGAGATCATTCAGAGAACCTTAAATCAACAATACCTAAAGCAGATTACCAACCAACATGAGTGAATACCTTCACCATCCCTTGTACATGGAAGGGACTCACTCACAGTTCGATGGAAGTTCTCATAAGAGAGCTTCAGACATATTTTTCTTTCTTCATATAAAAAAAAAGAGCCAGAAGACAAGGAGAAAGTGGTTGATGATGAGGAAGAGGAAGTTGTGGAAGAGGAAGATCCAAAAGATACGATGTTGTGTTTCTTTACCTTACTCTGCCCACAGTTGTACCTTCCTCAGGACGTCACCTTGGAGCAGTTCGGCCTATACTCAATACCAGGCATATGCACCTGGGAGTATGTGGGATGGTCACCTACCTCCATATAAGACCAGAAAGTAGAGGGAGAGTTTGAGAGAAAAGTCACATAGGAAGGAGACAAAAAGATTCAATGGTAGTGAAGGTGAAGTAACCCTTTTCAAAGAAACCAGCAACCATCTTTTGGCCTTTCTCCACTACTGCCAAACTTCTCCACTGCGAATACCAGCCAGCACATTCCTTGCAGCAATGCAGAAAAGAAACTAGTAACAATAAACCAAGAATAAGCCAGCCAATAGCCCCTTACATCTTTCACACTTC
The DNA here is from genome assembly GCF_015104395.2 of Macrobrachium nipponense. NCBI lineage: Eukaryota > Metazoa > Arthropoda > Malacostraca > Decapoda > Palaemonidae > Macrobrachium > Macrobrachium nipponense. Next base: position 33,828,955 of record NC_087216.1, read on the forward strand.
ATATTGTTCCTGTAATGTTGAACACAAACCACAAAAGTCATACAGACAGTAAGAGATGAAAAGTTTCAACTTGATGGCAAGTCAAGAGTGCAACAAGAGGAAAAACTGCGCCAAGAGTGCAACAAGAGGAAAAACTGCATGGTAACAGCAGGGGAGTGAAGATATCCCTGACTCGCTCACCTTCACTTATCAACTACTTTGTTATCAAGTTTCAACAAATGACTGCAGCTTGTGGTCGTGAATACTCTGAGGCTAAAAGGCAACAGTTTGGTTTCCTACATGAAGAAATAATGTTAATACTTTGCATGCTTGCATAAAAAAATAATTGAGTTGAAGCTAAGCCTAACTAGGTAGTATGCTAGGGTATATGACCAAGCGGCGATACAGTGGCCACCAATCCCAGAATGTGGCCACCTTCCCGAAAAAGTATTTGAATTAGCAGACATGAGCATCAGTTAAGAGTTGTGGCCCATCCTGGCAGTAAACAAAGACCTCCATGTTCTTCTCGAAGTAAGTTTTCTCCCAAATTACGAAATAATGGCATAAATCAAGCACTTTTTAGGGAAGTGGCTGCATTCTGAGAGGTGGCCGCTATGTCGCAACTTGATCATTTACCCTACTATATGTTTTTCACACTTAGTCAGCCTACTGCCAACAGGAACAACATGTGCAATGGACTTTCCATTAACTAGTATAGTCAAACAAGTTAGCTGGTAGGTTTATGGAGATGAAATATTTAGCACTAGGTAGGCAAGAGGAGCCATAGGCTATGCTATTGTGGGCCTATCATCCTGGAGAACACTTAGCTAATCTACTTAGCCTTGGAGTTTACCATGGTGCTTAAGTAACGCTCTGCTTAACTACCTACCTGGGGTAAAAAACCGCATGGTACAGGGGTGGACCATGTACGATCAATGTGTACAACCCCAAAAAAAGTACATTAAAACGTGTCCTGACATCGGAGATGGGCATCAGACGCGACTTCTTGTTGGTGAGAAAAGGAGCTAAAGACCTCTACTCCGGTGTCAGGACGCATTATGATGTACTTTTCTTGGGGTTGTACACAATGATCGTACATGGTCCACCACTGTACCATGCGGTTTTTTACCCTAGGTATTCCATTAAAATTAATAGTACCTAGGCTAGTTAAAAAGCTAGCCTTAGAGCCTAGGTAGTATGAGCTTTGTGAGAGAGAGAGAGAGAGAGAGAGAGAGAGAGAGAGAGAGAGAGAGAGAGGGCAATTGTTGATCTTCCTATAGGCCTACGGTGCCAAAAATCGAATAGGTACTACTCCCTAGCCTAGTTGGCTACACGAAACCAAGTGTCTACGGCAAGCAGTCTACTACCATGGTTACCGGGGTTGCCTTGGCTGATGGATCTTTACGATATGCAATAAGTTACAGAACTGATGAATGACTTTGATAATATCAAACACGAACCGATTTCATAGACGTAAAAAAATAAAAATATATAAGGGCTGAGCACAATAACAAAACTCGCCTGGACATAAAATATGGGTTAGGTAGGTAGCTTATAAAATGATTCACAGCAAATTAACAATGACGATACTGACCTCTAAGAGAGGTGGATCCTTCACCTGAAGAAGTCCTACTGGATCCCGATCCTTCTCTTGCTGTTCCTATACACCCTCCCATCTTCCCAAGTCTTGGCTCGAAAGGCGAATTTTGTACATCTTACTCCTACCAGTCGACGACCATTTGACAGATCGGATTCAGCAATGTTGGCCTTCAGCTCCCGCTCCTAACTTTAAGTCTTTTGAAAATACGTAGTATAATTCCTTGGTGCCAATACTACATTCATATCATACCATGTTTAAATTTTGATTCATTTTCATAATTCAGAAGTATCTTACTCTCTGGAAAAGATAAATGCTAAGAATTCCACTTATCATCACTCCAAAAATATTGGAACCAAATTCGCTCGAGAATGTTAGTCAGAAGGACAAACGACGTGATTATACTCGACTAAAGTGCCTGCTTATCTTTCCACTGTCAGCAAAGCCTTCTGCGAAAGATCTTTGCCTCGGATAGTTTTACTAACTTTATCCTGAAATAGATATAGAGATAGTGAACAATTTCTGATTCCAAACTGAAAAACGTAATCGTAGTGTTCTCACGATATCAGAACTTAATTTCCTATCTAGGGTTAATATTAGTCTTAATTAATTATTTTCAGGGTAAACTGGTATCGTAATCAATCCTAATGAAATTTGTGCAATAAAGTAGGACTGTTACAAAATGAGATGGAAATCTTTCAATTAGGGCAAATCAATGCTTCGTAAATCTAAGAAACTGGGTTATGTCGTCAGTCTCCTGAATAATGGAGCACCCTACTTCGCAAACATTGATACAACAATCGATCCACTCAGATGACACGAATGCGTGTACACAGCGGAAGGCGACGGCCGTGATCTTGATCGAAACTACCTCCATGCACATAATCTTAACAGCATTAGAATGAACCTTTAAGATAAATAGTTTATTTTAGCCCTATGGGTTCATAAAGTGAAGTCACCTCGATTATTTTGTGCATCAGAATGACAGGATGTGGGAAAACAATAATTTCCGACATGACATAATACACCTATTTTTGCATCGTATTTGCGTAGTGTAGATAATCAGCCTTAATTATATGTTAATGTTTTCTATTGATCAAATTATAACATGTAATGGTTTATATATAGGCTACCTTCGAGGATCGCTTTCTTGGAACGTGATCGTCATGAAACTATCACCGTTCAGCTTCATTCGTATAGAAAGTACATATTCTACTATAATTTTTGCTACGATCAAATCAATGAAATGCGTTTGAGCAAAATTCTTTCAATCTAGTGGTTTAGACCATACCAGTTTCGCTCGTCTTGAACCGCATTTGTTCATGCCTCAAGGACGATTTATGACGATAGTGTCCTTGAATGAACGTACTCATTGAATGAACTCGGTTGTAGTAGATGTAGTCGTTAGTTTGAGAAAGAACTCTTGAGAAATCAGTTGTTTGTAAGTATAGAAACTTATATCCGTGATTAGTCTCATATAGTTGATAAATAAGCACGTTTGGGTAATGGAGATCAATACAGCTTAAAAAATGTGATATAGTTATCGGAATTTACATCTTATTCGGTGTCTCTAGAGCCTGTGTGTATAATGCATAGCTACATCTGTGTATGTATGTATCTTCAGCAATCCATTGTGCCTGGTAGGTACCTTACATAAGTATTTTTACGTTCCTGTTAATATTATTAGTGTGACTAGCCACAAAAAATCTTTCATTGAGAGATACTGGCGACAGCTATGCCAATAACACGTCTAAACACGATCTATATATGCATGGAGACCGGCCGTCACGCATTTTGATAGATGTGATTCTTTGCCAATAAAACATTTTTTTTCCAGCTAAACCCCTCAGCTTTTTCAATATAGGTATGTTAGGCGTTGATAACATTTTACAGAAAACACTATTATTATAAGTCAACGGTAGATGATGGACGCATTATTCTTTTAGAAGACAAAATTAATGAATTCCGAGAAAAAAAACCTGACAAAGATAAAAATTATTATCATTATTATTATTACCCAACCCAACATCATATATATAATTATACCCAACAGGCCATTAATCAGAAGTATATATATATATATATATATATATATATATATATATATATATATATATATATATATATATATATATATATATATATATATATACCTCTATATATTCAAGTAATCAAAGTCCACAATTATGTAAAATGTGTATTAAAAATACATAAAAGACGGGAGCTTTCGTCTACTTGATCAGTAGACCTCATCAGCCGTACTCTTGAAGATTTTTCAGTCACGTTATGGTGATGTATGATATATATATATATATATATATATATATATATATATATATAATCATGTGTGTGTGTGTGTGTGTGTGTGTGTGTGTGTGTGTGTGTGTGTGTGTGTGTGTGTAACGTAAAACAGAACTTCACAATAACATGTTTGGTCGAGTGTATATAATACCTTCGTAGTAGCATTACAATTATGTATCCTCAAACCCGCAAGTATCATGGTGACCTTCATGTCCAACAGAAGCCGAAAGAGACGTCTCTGTTCTGAAACATTAAGTAGCATTTGTTCGTCCTGACTGGGCTCCTTCACGGATAAACCACTGGTTTAGAAATGATTTAGGTGACGTCACACTCGCTGGCCGGGAGATCGACTCTTGCTGTGAATGCAAAGTGACCCTCCAAGGACGTCTTTCCATCCGAGGAAGTTGCCATCAATTGCCATCTATTTCATTTGTCATCTTCCATAATTACTTTTAATATAACTGGTGTTTTTAGCAATGAAAACGGCAACACAATCTAGGCAAGAAAGAAATATTTGGTACTAGTTTGACTCCTAAACTTTACATACTGTTAACTGAACTTAAAAGTTGAGACTTGTTTCTGTCCGTGTGTTCATGTTGACTATAATAATAATAATAATAATAATAATAATAATAATAATAATAATATGTAGATCCACGAATCTGGGAACCAAGAAGCTTTCCTTCATATAAGCTCGCTATTATTGTTTTCATTATTAAAATAATTGCTTGTTGTTACTGTTACTTTTAAACAATAATTGTTGTTTATATATGTGGAAGGTGGTCCACAACGCTTAACACATGAGTTATCGTTCGAAACTCGAATTTTTTCTTTGACTTTGCCTTCATAGGCTAATGTCTTTGATTATGTCGACAAAGTACAAAACATAAACATTTTTGAACGCTTTGTAGTACATTATAGGCTCCAGGTACTTATCCTAATGGTGAATTAAGGGTGCATTAGACCGTACACTATAAATAGCATATAACCGGCGAAGTCTAAATCAATATTTATCGAAACAGTATCAGGGGTTACTATTTATAGTAAATATTATCACCATTATTATTCAGAATAAGCATATGCAACAGCCCACAAGACCATTTACTCACAAAACAGTCTTCCTAAAAATAGAAAACAATAGCAGGCCAAAGTATCAGAATAACCTAATATTTGTAGCTCTCTATATATATATATATATATATATATATATATATATATATATATACATATATATATACGTAATATATATATATATATATAATATATATATATATATATATATATACATATATATAGTATATATATATATATATATATATATATATATATATATATATATATAATATATATACTATATATATATATATATATATATATACTATATATATATATGTATATATATATATATATATATATATATGTGTGTGTGTGTGTGTGTGTGTGTGTGTGTGTGTGTTAGTAACATCATTTCCATCGCAACAACGAATGTGATGATGTACACTCCTGTGAATTCTGCTTTATGCGTCTTTTGCGTGCTGTCACAAATCTTACTGGAATAATGTCATATATTTCAAGTAGACTCAAAGTTGTATTCAAGATGAAATAGAGGCCACGTTGTGTAAATCAGTGACTCTCTGACTTCTGAACTTATAGTTTTTTTTATATGATAATGATTTTTTTCTTCCATCCTATCAGCGTAACCGATCGCTTTCTAGAAAAAGAATGCTCTATCTTCTGGGCATGTCTTCGTCTCATTCATATTAATATGACATTTAAAGTGGCGTATTGGATTTTGCTGATAGCTTTGATAAGGAATCGGATAGAATATATATACTAAGACTAGTGCGTCCATACTGTATAAAATAACGGTCGCACGAGTATAAGAGATGATCGAAGAAGCAAGTCTCAACCAACCCTAGGAACGTTGCGTACCGTCACGAATCTCGGACTAAAGTGTCGGACTAAAAGTGGAGTTCATCATCCGTGTACTATAGTTGTTTCACAGAAAAAAAACAACAACATTATTATACCAATAAGAATTTAGTTTGTTGTATAGCGATGAAGGGCGGGTCAATGAGAGTCATAGTTATATTTTCGGAGCTGAACTTCTTCAGTAAGCTATTGGTTTAAAGGAAGGTAGTACTACATAAGTTTTTCCTATCGCTAAGCTATTGGTTTAAAGGAAGGTAGCACATAAGTTTTACCTTTATCTAAAACATGAGTGCAATCAACTTAGTTAATAACTAATGTGAAATAAGGGTGTTTACTCTCTCGTTCTGTCTCACTTTCATACACTAGTATTAGGAATATGCTGAATCCCTCGACAAATATAATTACAGATTTATTTGTTGCCATATGTGACTGAAGAGAAAGTATCGAAATAAAGCAAGGTAAGCAAAGGCCATCGTATATGCAACCACGTAGTGCACACTCACAAATGTGCACACACGTACACGTATTTACAAACATATATAATTTTCAACATGAAACCTCTTTCTTTTACAAGGGATGGCTCCAGAGGAAACGCAACAGATGGTCACTGCCACACTCATGCTATAACTGCTTCATCGTGGATGAACCCGTGTGCAGAAAATATCCAAAAATGAACCTTTTTATATACCTACACATCACGCTCATCAGTCAAGTCCTTTCCCAGCGCCTTTTACCACCGCCATCTTGAATGTCAATTCAAGATGGCGGTGCTTTTACGGGTCATCCGTCCAATCCCTGCTAGGTCCTCGGGATCTCCCCCGCACTCCTAAAAGCTCCCGAATTGTACGCTCTTGTTCACCAACCTACCTCATTTCATTTCACTCTTTTACATGTACTAACCTTTTATCCCACCTCTTTGTGTCTCTGAAAACTAATCACCTTCAATCATTCCTGCTTTGCGCGTACGACCCAAACAGTTCAATATCATCAGCTTCAACCCCTGTTGCTTGATTCGTATTCAACATCCACACTTAAAAAAAAAATCGTTCAACAATAACTTCATGCAATCCTACCTCGGCTTTATAGACAATTTAAATCTCGTCCTGAACTCTGACACATACACACTACTATCTTTCTGTGGCTCACTTCTCCTCTCATTCATTCATCACCATTGATTAGCAATCTCGTACAGATTTCTCATCCCATCATCCCTTCTGGTAGAAGGACCTTTGCAGAATAGGTCTGAAGCTCTAACTATTCTAGGTGTAACTTTTGACTCACATCTAACTTTTATGAAAAATAGGTAAACAAGAGACCATCCGTCGATAGCCTCAATTATAACTGCCAGTGTTAGGAAACAGAAACCTACCACCACGAGCAACTCTATCTAGAAGAGACAAATCTCTGGCAGCAGCAGACATCTACACAGGAGAAAAGTATTCTGGTAAAGGAAGGGTAAATGACACTAACAGGTTCCGTTGATCTTATACTTTTTATAAATATTAGGCCTTACGTAATATACCTAACTAGCGTGCGGTATATTACATCATATATAGTCACAGATTCGGATTCATTCAGCAGTCCCATCCACTTGAAAGGGGGGAGGATGGGGTGAAAAATCGGCGCGAGAACTACAAATCAATAGTGTTCCCATTTTACTGGAGGTCCGCCTTATATTTAATCGACTACACCATTCACTAATCTGCACCATGTTACGATTGAGACTCAGGGAACCTTCATTTCTCACAAGTGAAACTTTACTCTATCCACAAGTGCTGCGTAATCGGTATACCTGAGCTACATTCACCCACACTAAAAATAAAAGTGGACACAACACTATCTGTGAAACTCCCGACAATAGGTCTTGCATGGTTCGCTAAAGATTCCATCAACAGCAACCCGCTGCTGCATACATGTAAGGAAATCTTGAATTAATCCTAGAACACACCCGTCCATCCTTTTTCTCTTCACCATCTCCAATCAGGAATGTATCACCTGCAAATACCAAACATTCATATTCTATCCAATTTTTTTTAATTGACAACCTTGCAATACTCCATCCATAACGGTATTGAACCAACCCACTTTTTCTCCATCTACCTAGCCTAACATACGGCCTACTTCCAGCACAAAAACTTTAAATCACCCCTAAAAGTCTGCTTTCTATAACTACACATTCCCGCCACCCCCCCCCCCCCCCACCCCCCAAAAAAAAAAAACGCATTAGCCTTCTGTCGATATCATAAGACTTCTCAAAGTTTGTGCATACTACATACATTTTTGCCTTTACATTCAAGGTTTTTCCAATAATGTTATATGATAAATACTTTATCAAATTAATCCCTTCTTTATCTAAATCCATACTGTTACTCTCCTATGAGTCAACCCTTAGTGGTGTATTGCATCTATTAGAATTCCGTCATTGGTATAAAAAGACCTTACAGAAGAAATAATAATAATAGAAGAAAATTGTGGAACTGACGTAACTGTACATAACAGAAGTCATAATATTTACTATAATGTTAATGTATTTATTATTACTATTCCTTATTTAAGTAAAGGACCAATAACATTAATGATTAAGTTAATGAGAATGCTATAGAAAGTTTTCATGACGCACGTGTATGTATATATGTAGATGTCTCTTTTCCTCTTGCATATAGCTCTGTTAAAGAGGAATATCATTTTCAGTGAGAGAAAATTTTAAGAACAATACTTCAAAGAAGACTTACTTTTCCAGTAATGTGATAGAATTGTTTAATCTTTAAAAATAATCAGTGAAGCCTACCATAGGCTTGTCAAATATCATTTTCTATGCAACGAGTATTGTACAATTTTCTATTACAAAGTATTGGGTAACTTATATAAAATTATTTTAGCCTCATTCTACATACTTTATGAGGGATAATGGTGAGAGAGGTTGCCCTGGGGTTGAAGCCGGCTAGTGTAAATTATAAGATTATCAGGGTATACACACACATATATATATATTATATATATATGTGTGTTATATATATACCGATATATATATATATATATAAATATATATATATATTATATATATATATATATAATATATATATATATATATATATATATATATATATATATATCAATTAAAAATTAAAATTGGTTTTTAAAGTGAATTTCATCCACCATCAGTATCACTGTTATGTGATTGGGTGCAGCTGGTCCACTTAAGGTAGGTTCGTGGGTGAGTCCTATGCCTACAAGACGTTTGTTTGGCAGCCTCTGATTGGCTGGTACCAGGAGGTAGGTGGCTCAGTTTCAGTGTCTCAAAGTTTAGTCTGTAACTTAGAAAACTAGCAATATCTTTACATTTCTTAATTTTTATCACGTTTTGCAAGACAGGGAAGTTTTGGTCATACCATAGGATTCTGTATTAATTGTACAACTAAATCATGATTTCCTGAAACCAATAAGATAAAACACGAAGGAATTACAAGTGGAGAAGCAGCATCTGATTTTTTATACTTGTTTTTGCTTATCATCGGATTTTGCATCATTCATGCGATCAAGATAAAATAAGACTCGTGCTTTCTTACAGCAAATTGACCCTGAATACGCTGGTACTTTCAGATTTTAGATGTGTCTGATATGTGAAGAGGAAATTAAGAATATGTATGATTATGTTGCATCCGTACTTGGCTCAGCCTGAAAAGAAAAACAATCTTGTTTAGTTCTTATGTTTTTTGTTACTCCACTGAGATCATTATTTTAACTCAAATAAGTCTCCGATATCTCTTTCGTTTGAAAAAAATATTCATATAAATGATATAATAAAATCAGAAACAATATGCTGAAAACATGATTAAAGAATATAGGTTATGTTAAAGAGTGCAAAGTATGTCCGTAAATTTCATATTCTTCCCTGGACAGAATTTCGCTAGGCCCGCCCAGATCTATAACGATACCAGATGCATCCATCTAATTTTTTTTCTTTTTATCAGATATGTCCAGACATACAGACATATATGATATTAGAGTGAAAATGTTCGACAGTCATGGTGGGAATTCTATGTATTTATTTATGGAAAATGTAATGACATAATAATACGGTAAATATTGTGGAAACTCGCTGAGAGGACTAACACAACGGTGACTTGATCATCCCTCGGCACGCATCTAAAATCTGAAAGCACCAGCGTATTCAGGGTGTATTTATCGTAAGAAACACAAGTTTTATTCTATCTTGATCGCATGAATGATGCAAAATCCGATGATAAGCTAAAACTGGTATACAAAATTAAATGCTTCTCCCTCCACTTTTACTTGTATGACCCAAAACTTACCTATCTTGTGCAAAACTCGAGATAAATGAAGAAATATAATGATATTGCTTGTTTTCTAAGCTACACACTATAAACTATGAGACATTGAGCGAGCCGCCTACCTCCCGATACCAGCCAATCAGAGGCTGCCAAACAAACGTCTTGTAGGCATAGGGCTCACCCAAGAATCTAACCATGGATCTATGAATCTACCTTCAGTGAATCAGCTTTTTTGTTATTGTAATGATTTACATTTAGTCTTAATGTACATCAGAAAATCTAAGTAATTTGGTTCTAGTGCTGGGCTGAACTTTTTGGAAATACACACACTCCTGATGGTAGAGTAATCCGGCAATATTTGGAATTTCTTAGCTCTCAAGAGTTTTAAACTTTGAGGGGAACCATTATTACATACATAAAACAGAAGACAATGTTACCAGCTCTGATGAATAAAATTTATTCAAGTCATTAACTGCAGCTGTTCGAATACGAATTTCAGCCCAGGCAAGTGTTTAAATGACTGGTTATCCAAAATTATCACGAAAAAATAATATCGATAATGCTATAAGAGCAATGCTATTGCAGGTTTTATAAATACATTCAGCAATGTCAGCTCTCTGTAAGTTATTAAATATTTGCTCAATGATATTCGTATCATGAATTTCTGTAGGAATCTTGAAATCTCATAAGTGACGTACTTCAACGTCATGGACAAATGCAATTACTGCTCAGTTAGTCTTAATCATTAATGACACTGTTATTCTAGGACAAGGGGATTATACAACACGACAAATTAAGAGGCATTCGTCTTGTACTAATGTCCAATATTTTCTGTCAAGAAACTGAAGCCTTTCCAAAAGTTCTGTGGCAGAATTAAATCCTCGCGCTTCTTGATATGAAATACGTCTGCTAAGCTTGCTGCTAATACAGTCTGCATTGCTGACTCCTCTCTCCGGCCTTTCTTCAAATCAGTGGCTCTCTTCGATGTGATGAAGCAGATAAGTAGTACGAAGGACATGAGCAAATGGGATGGAAAAGCTCTCTCACGACGCGACGCTGCGGTAATTTCGGATTGACTTAAAAGTAGTTCCCGTGTTTTCATAAAAAAAAACCGAAAATAGATTTCAACTAGTACCGAGTGGCAAGTGTTATAATAACAATTATATTCATACAGTGGTTATATTGACCAAAATTAAAGGAGCAGATTATGATGAAGTTCTCTTCTTCGAAATCCGGTGAACTTCCCCAACATTTTGACCACTAAAAGATATGTCGTATATATAAAAACAATCTACATTATATAAAATACTCACTCTGCTGTTTTTTGTTGGAGCGTAATTATCCCTCTTGATCGCGCGGAGCCATTTTCAAGACAGGTGGTCGTCCTTTGGGAATGAACAATAACTGTCGGCACAGTTTTAGAGTAATTCCCCTTACAGTTGGGAACCATACAACGATGCGTCATTTCGGCGTACAATATGCTATTTCATTAATCTGTACTCAACTCCTACCTGTGGAAGAGTAAAGATGGTCTTTTAATATTGTACAATATATACGAGCATCGAAACATAGTAATGTAATGAGGTTAGGTTAGGTTAGTTATTGAAAATCTTTCTGCAGCCTCCTGTTTTGTACCTGTAACCCTTGGAATATTAGGCTCAGTCTAATTTTACATACCTTAAACAATCTAAGCCCAAAGGTTTGTCCCTTACCTATGACTACTGTCTATGGTACCTTGTCTATTTCCTGATCATTATGCTGTACTTCCACTTATGTGATGAACCTGTAACTTCTATGTCTGTGTCATTGTAAATCGA
>NC_087216.1:33848372-33858372 GCF_015104395.2 Macrobrachium nipponense
AGGGCAGGCTTAGTATAGATTACAGAGGTAATAAGAGAGTCACGATTGAGATTGTATGGGCATGTGTTTAAGATGAACGACGAGGAGGGAGTGAAGAGGGCTTTGGAGGAACATGGTAGAGGAAGAAGATCGAGAGGGAGACAGAGAATGAGATGGCGAGATAAAGTGAAGGAAGATATGGAGAGAAGAGGTTTGGTGGAGGATGATGCCTTTGATAGAAGGCAGTGGAGGAGAAATCGCATCAGGCAACCGACCCCTTAATGCAGGGATAACGGTGGGAAAGAAGAAGAAGAAGATGAGCATTTCCTCAGAAGGCTCCCAGTTACTACTAGGGGTCCTCTGCCAGATCGTTAATAGTTGTCCAGGATGATTTCAGCAGGAATGTTGGTGAATGACCTGTTCACATCCAGAAATGCGAAGTATTTGCCTGTTCGGTGGTTTTCAGAAGGTCAGTGAAGTCGACGGGAGACTCTAAGGAATAAGCTTAGCTTGTATAGTATAGGGGTTTAGAGCTCAAACGTCGTGTAAGGCTTTAAACGTCCTATAAGTCCTGCAGAGGTTGTCAGATTTCAAGTTTTAACTGCCCGATGGCTATATCCAGGTCATAGTCACCGACTGCCTTCAGGATTTTACATTCGGCATAGGGTATTTGCTTTCATTGTCTTGCGCCCTTCGCTTATTCAGAGTTTTTGTTTGGTCCCTCGTCAATCTCTGGAACTTGGTGGAGTCGTTTGTAAATGTAAGACTGCAGAACTGTCGTCATAGTGTTATATATATATATATATATATATATATATATATATATATATATATATATATATATATATATATATATATATGCTTAAAGAACACAGTACATGCACGTGACTTCATTAAATAAGCGAATACCACAGGAAAATAATAGGCGGAAATCAAAGGTCTTTCGTTTTCATTAAGACATCGTTCCTTGACATCGCGCTTGAATTTCTGCCTATCATTTTCCTGTGGTATCACTTACACACACACACACACATATATATATATATATATTATATATATATATATATACATATATATATATATATATATATATATATGTATGAAACATTAAACTACCAATGGCATTCAATATCCAGTTCGCTCTACCTCGGAAATATCACCGGAGGGGAATTATAACTGATAAACAATTCGGCACCTGGAAAATTCGAATGCCCGACCATACCCACGACTTCTTTGAGGGTAACCATTTGGGTGTTAAGAGGCAGCCAGATGGCACTGTCGATCGTTCGACCATCCAGGTACTGCAAAGTTCATCGATAATAATTCCCTTTTGTTGGTATTCTGGAGGTAGAGCGAGCTGGATATTAAACATTTGTAAATTAATGTTTGTGAATGTCACGGTGTATGAGATAAAAAAGAATATATATATATATATATATATATATATATATATATATATATATATATATATATATATATATATATATATATATATATATATATATATATATTAGTGAATACCACAGGAAAATGATAGGCAGAAATCCAATCGCTTTCGTCTTTACCAAGACATTTCGTTCCTTGACAATGTCTTAGTAAAGACGAAAACGCTTGGATTTCTGCCTTTCATTTTCCTGTGGTATTCGCTTATTTAATGAAGTCACGTGCATCTACTGTGATTTTTTAAAATATATATATATATATATATATATATATATATATATATATATTATATATATATATATACATATGTATATATATTAATTATACTTTACCGACACACTTTTGTAAAATATACGGCTTTTGAAGACTAGATTAAGAAGTAAATGTGAAATGCCCACCTCTCTGCCAGTCTGAACCACGTTCAGGATGATTAAGCCTTACTAAACGGCGCGGAAACTTTCGCGACTCACCGAATGACGTCACTCGACCCAGAGTCGCTAAAATTAGAGCCACCGCATTAACCGCAACCGAACACACCTTCATTACCTTGCAAATAGCAATTCCAATCGGGGGGAAATGAAGCACCTTATTGCAGGTGGGTCCATTGGGTGAGATTAATCACAAATTTAGCGCCTAACGAACACTGCTGCCGGTTGCTAAAAGCACCAACGGCTATGAAGGCCATTATTAATAAGGGCAAAGGCATGTAGCTAAATAGACTCTTACGTTGAGGTACATAATGCTGAATAGATTGGAATAAACAGGAATATGAAATTTAGGCCAAATGCCAAGCGCTGAGACCTATGCGGCCATTCAACGCTGAAAATAATGTTTAAACAATAGTTAGGAGTGGGTGGAAGTTAAGATGGATGAAAGAAAATATGAACGGAGGTATAGTAAAAGGAATGAAAAGGGTTGTAGCTGGGGGTCGAAGGGACGCTGCTTACAGTGCACTGTGTGAGGTGAACTGACGGCACTACCCCCATACGGAGAGTTACTTAATGTGGACAGATAACTATAGATTATTTTGTTTACTTCGCTTCTGAAATAAAGCGAGAGATGCATATTCAGCTATTTCAGCAAAGAAACAAATGAAAAATACGATTTTCAAAAAAAAAAAAAAAAAAATAGCTGAGAAAGTCGGTCAAAGTCGAGTTAAAGGGGACTGAAAGACTGAACTATGTTAGAGAAGTAACTTAGATATCTGAATATATTTCTAAGTTAAACAAATTACATGTAAATAGAAATTCAGATTATTGATGGCAATTTGGGATATTAAGAAAAGGAGATGACTATACCTCCTAAGGAGAGAGAGAGAGAGAGAGAGAGAGATATTCCGAAAAATAGATGGGAAATTTCGCATTTTGGAATATTAACGAAAGGAGATGACTATACCTCCTAAGGGAGAGAGAGAGAGAGATTCCGAAAAATAGATGGGAAATTTCGCATTTTGGGATTTTAAGGAAGAGATGAATATACCTCCTAAAGCAGGAGAGACAGACTAACCGACAGACATAGAGAGTGATAAAAAAAAGGATGCTGGGAAGTTACAGGATATGGAGAGAGATGGGAAGGACGAGATGGGACAGAGCAAAGCATTCAAAGGGATAAGAAATGAAATATTCAAATGACATTTGCAATGTCATTTTAGGTGTCAGCTTCAAAGTACTGCAGAGGACTTTGGTGGAGAACCTTGGAAACAAAACAGAAATCAGTGACAAGTTTATCAACAGCAGTACGGGGGTGCCGTCAGTGCACCTCATGCAGTGCACTGTAGGCATTACTAAAGGTTGTTTGCAGCGTGCCTTCGGCCCCTAGCTGCAACCCCTTTCGTTCCTTTTACTGTACATCCTTTTATATTCACTTTCTTCATCTTCCTTTATACTCTCTCATAACAAATGATTCTTAGTGCAACTGCGAGTTTTCTTCATTTAGTGTCAATCTGTTTCAGTGCTGAATGACCTCATAGGTCCAAGCACTGCCCGATAGAAACCATGCCAGTGATAATGCACTTGATACTAGGGCCATGAACGTAATTTGCTCCGGTTTTAAGTTCAAAATACAGCGAATAAAAATGAAAGTGTCGGTTATCAATGCCAGTTAAAAAAAAAATGGCGGCTACTTTCAGTCGGGAATTATCCGGACGGCAAAGTTCTTCAGGGGATTGTTAAACAACGGGGAAAAATAAAACGTTAATTAGTCTCTGATTGCTCTTTTCTAATTGGCATAACGATCTCTCATTAAGGATTCGGTTTTTATTCCTTTTTCTAATGGATGGATTAGTCCCGGGGCCTAAATGAGGAGGATGGAGTCGGCCCAGCCACGCTCTGGGTAAACAAAGAGAATGAAACTTTCATCTTACTACGGAAAAAACTAAGGTCCTTCATTCTCACGTGTATCATTTTTGTGTTTAAGAACATTCATGGTTTATGAGCTCCAAGCTCAGACCTTTGCTCTCCTGGCATTTGCCCATCTCGCCGGTTTGGCCTCTAGATACGCACGTAGGATAAAGGTGCCTTTACTCCACGTCTTGCCTGCTGGGCGGGGTGGATAGGAGGGGGGCAGGATGGAGGTTGTAGGGGGTGGGGGGCGAGATTCTGTCTTGCCCTTTCACACATCGCCGTCAGTTCTGATGGCATGGGTACACTTAGTTGTATATGAAACGGCTATCGGAATAACTAAGATAATAACATCAATAATAATAATAATAATAATAATAATAATAATAATAATAATGGCTAAAGAGTGCATGGGAAGAAGGACTAATAAAAGCAGACGAAGACCCAGAAATATACGAGACAGGAGAAAGACAGAAAGAACAGAAGACTGCACAACAAACCAATGCACGGACAATACATGAGACAGACTAAAGAACTAGCCAGCGATGACAATTGGCAATGGCTACAGAGGGGAGAGCTAAAGAAGGAAACTGAAGGAATGATAACAGCGGCACAAGATCAGGCCCTAAGAACCAGATATGTTCAAAGTACGATAGACGGAAATAACATCTCTCCCCATATGTAGGAAGTGCAATACGAAAAGTGAAACCATAAACCACATAGCAAGTGAATGCCCGGCACTTGCGCAGAACCAGTACAAAAAGAGGCATGATTCAGTAGCAAAAGCCCTCCACTGGAGCCTGTGCAAGAAACATCAGCTACCCTTGCAGTAATAAGTGGTACGAGCACCAACCTGAAGGAGTGATAGAAAAACGATCACGCAAGATCCTCTGGGACTATGGTATCAGAACGGATAGGGTGATACGTGCAAACAGATCCAGAACGTGACGTTGATTGACAAGGTCAAGAAGAAAAGTATAACTCATTGATGTCGCAATACCATGGGACACCAGAGTTGAAGAGAAAGAGAGGGAAAAATTGGATAAGTATCAAGATCTGAAAATAGAAATAAGAAGGATATGGGATATGCCAGTGGAAATCGTACCCATAATCATAGGTAGCACTAGGCACGATCCCAAGATCCCTGAAAAGGAATCTAGAAAAACTAGAGGCTGAAGTAGCTCCGGGCCTCATGCAGAAGAGTGTGATCCTAGAAACGGCACACATAGTAAGAAGAGTGATGGACTCCTAAGGAGGCAGGATGCAACCCGGAACCCCACACTATAAATACCACCCAGTCGAATTGGAGGACTGTGATAGAGCGAAAAAAAAAAAAAAAAAAAACAAAAAAAAAAAAAAAATAATAATAATAATAATAATTAAACAAAAAAATATAATAATGAACAAATGAGCGCACAAAAAGACAATATAAAAAAATAGCTAAAAAACATATTACTGTCTTAACTGGCGAATAAACGAATAAAAAAGAATATGATTATCATGTATTCACTGAATGCCATGAATCTATCTATTGTACTTCATACAATTTTCCATTTTTCTCTCCATTAGGTATAAAATTTTATTCGTGTCCTTATGCCTTCAGTAATGGCGTTATTAAGAGCCCCTATGTACGAGAAGACGTTGGGTTTCTTCCTGAAGTCCTGACTAAGGTAGCTTCATTCTATACAGGATTAATAGAGTATAGGGTTAGACCGCTTCTGACCAAAATAAGACAACCTCGCGCATGACGTCACGTGGCTGATCTGACTGAGGTTCAGGTAAAAAAAGCCATCAGTCAGTATTTGACCCCACCAGAGTTAAGAACAAGGAAACTATCTTCCAGTGCCTGGAGATTAACGGGGACCTCTCTCACGCAAGGTCGTGAAAGAGATAGGTAATAGGTGTGGGCAAACAATTCCTATAGTGACCCTTGATTTATTTGTTTTCTTGGTTTTCTTTTATAGCCACCTACCAATGACGTCATAAATATGCGCAGTAACGACGGGACGGTCTAACCCTATACTCTATTAATCCTGATTCTCCATGCTTATTAAGGGGCCCGGGACGGGTGTGGGGGTGACCCCCTGTGGATGACGACCAGTAAAACATGTAGATTCAATTTCCCGTAGACTACTTGTGGTACGCTGGGGAAATTATAGCAATAAATATTGGCTATTATCGTTATTATATATTCAAAGAGCACGCGCCTTCTTCATGATAAAAAGAGAAGAAAGAAAAAAACAGTCAATAAGGTTGGCTAAAACGTCAAACAGCCATACTACAATTTTACCTTTCGGGTTACGCCTTTGCTAAAGTGTTGTAAGTTAACTTTACATTTTTATGCAGACTTCATGTTTTCATCATACCATTTATAATGTCACGGGGAGAGTAAAGTTTCATAAGGAACAAAGTGCTTCTTCTCTACCTCAAGTACAATTCTGGTAAACACAACCAAATAATCAGAGATTATACAGACAGGCAACCAATATATGGAGAAAACTAGTTCAATACAATAGTGAATTAGCAGAAGAATCGGAAGCAGAAGAGAGACACCTTGACCCAAACAACGCAGACCATAGATGGTGGAGAAGAGTATCTTCATATATTCATCGCAATGAACCTCAACCATTATTGTGAAAAAGTAATATGTAAAATTTACCATGTAGATATAATGCAAAATCATTATGATAATTAAAATTAAGGTTAAAATGAGAACATTGGAACTTATGTTAATTATGTTTACAATACTAAGAAATAAGATTCAAACTATTTAATCAGTACAATTCACCATGTTAATATAATGTAAAATCATTATTGTATCATGTTAATAGTAGTTAGAAAAATAGTACCCTTACCGAAATAAAATTGTGGATAAACCACACTTGACATTACTCTTTCTAATACTTAACTTTCTAAACGATTCCCTAACCATGGTTAGCTAGCTAACTGCCCTCACTCTTCTTTCACCCATCTTACCTATCCGCTGAAAAAAAAAAAAAATACAAAATGCCAACAGTCACTTGGAATCAGCCGTCAAATAACGGACTGAAGTCTGCCAAATGTTACCGGGCAACTAAGTACTCAGTGAAGCGATGAACTTAAGAATGATACCAATGATCCACCTAAAGGTTATTATAATTACACACACACACACATAAGTTAAGTATCTCCTAGTTTTGCCGGACCACTGAGCTGATTAACAGCTCTCCTAGGGCTGGCCCGAAGGATCGGATATTTTTACGAAGCTAGGAACCAATTGGTCAAGGTCTAAAGAATACCAGGTCAGACTGTCTCAGTGTTACTGCGCATATTTGTGACGTTACTGGTATGTGGCCATAAAAGAGAACCAGAAAAACAATAAAATGAAGGGACATATATGAATTGTTTACCCACACCATTCTCTCTCTCTCTCTCTGTCACGACTTGGGTGAGAAAGGTCCCCGTTAATCTTCAGGTACTGCTAAATTAAAGGATTGAATTCGGTCTAAGAGAGCTTCCTTGTTCTTCACTGGTGAAGTCAAATACTGACTGATGAGACATTTTTTACCTGAACCTCGACCAGATGCAGCCTCGTGACGTCATGCGCGAGATTGTCCTTATTTTGGTCGGAAGCGGTCTGACCTGGTATTCTTTAGACCTTGCAATTGGTCGCCTAGCAACGGGACCTACAGCCTATTGTGGGATCCGAACCACGTTATATCGAGAAATGGATTTCTATTACCAGAAATAAATTCCTCTGCTTCCGCGTCAGCCGAGCCGAGAATCGAACTTAGGACCACCGGATTGGTAGCCGAGCGCGAAAACCACTCGTCCAACGAGGAACACACGTGCAAATACGTATGTGGTATATACATCCCGCACATTTATTCATATTTATAGAAATAAATGAGTGAGCTGAGAGGTAAGAGATAACGGCACCTAAAAGTGTAAGAAAATCGAGAATCTAGTCATATGGCTGCATAATGCCATTCCATTCACACACATACCGACGTATGCGGAGGAATCACAAAACTTTCGCGCGATATCAAATTTGCAGGTTCGCCACAAAGGAGAGTGTTCACGTCTAGGTTACTGACACCGCCACAAAGGAGATAAATGGAAAGATGAAGTACCGAATACTTTCGTGTAATTGTTACGCATTACGCCGAAATAATTGATAAGTGACAAAGCGCTTATAAATTAGAATTCCCCCTATTCCTGCTATATAGTGAACTGGATAGCAAACGATATTTATAGTTCGATATTTGCAAAAAAAAATGAAATGTCACAGTGAATGTAACAAAAATTCACATAGAAATGCTTTTGTGCACACCTTATTTCACTACAAAAGCACTTCACTTGAAAAATTAACACTCATTTTTTTTTTCTGACTATCTATCTCCACAAATCCTGCATCGCCACGTTCAGTTGATATGGCTACGTGCATCTGATAGACAATTTTTCCACTTTTTAATTTTCAATCCGTTGCGTTTCGTGGGAGCAGCGGGATGCATTATTCACGAGGTTGTTTTATTGAAAACCTGTAAATTACAGAGTCAGTAAAAATGGAGATAAAAAATGGGCAAATCTGGAGGCATTCCAATCGCTTCCTATTTTTCCCATTTTACTTTTGAACTTTTATACGGTTCACGGTAAGCTCACACTTTCAAGTAAAGTCTCACTTTTATACCTGCATATGTGACAAAATAAAACCATTGCTGGAAATACATGAGCAACATATTCACATATAGTGAGGGAAAGGACATCCATTGGCAATAACATATAATTCCAAAAAGGAAATAAAACAACAACAATAATATAATAAACGGGAAGATTAGGCTAAACGACCGAACGGCGACATAACGGCCATATTCCCGGAAAAGTACTTGAACTCACTGCCATGAGTTGTGCCCCATCTAGGGATCACACCGAGACCTCTACGCTCCTCTCGAAGTAAGTGTTTTCTCCTAAACTACGAAATAGAGGCATAATTCAAGCGCTTTTTCGGGAAATGGCCGCATTCCGAGAGAGGTGGCCGCTATGTCGCCGCTCGGTCGTTTACCCTAACAAAATATGAGAGAAAAGGAGAAACTTGCCTCTCTTTGAAACTGACTTTCGACAGTGGATTCCAGCAGACTCTGCTTTTCTCAACAGTAGCTTCTGTACGAAGATATTACCTTCAAATACTTGACAGTAAAGCCTGACCCGCCGGAGAAGATGTGACCCTCAGCTGGGTTGGTAGGCCAGGAATCTACTAGTTGGAGTTTAGCCTACTGAATTGATCTCTGCAAATGGTTCCTAGGCACCTTGAATAACTGCCTTCGTGAGCTCCACTGCAGGTACAATTGGAAACACATAACATTTACCAAAAATGACATCGTTCCGCGTTTTCTTTGGTAATCTTTTATCTGATCATATCTGAAAAATAAGATTAGTTTATCAGCGGTATAAAGATGTCTCGCAGGTATGCATTTTCCTTGAAAAGATTCAAGAGAAATCCCAGTTCTCGATGAACAGAAACAGGTTACAACATAGCGAATAAATTCTGTATATTAGGTATGAAAATGATCGTATTTACGAATGAGCTTGTTGGGGCGCGATACTGCCCTGGATCTCGGTGCTCTGCTGTCTGACTTGACTGTCTACAGTCTCCCGGCTCAAACTTCCAAACCTCCCTATCCCTTGGTCTGCAGGAGGAGGGTTGATGTCTCCCTTACCACGCAGTTTCGTTCAGTGTCAATAAGAGATTCAGCAACAATATTTTAATGTTTCCTCTTTCTGGACATTCGTGAAGTGATGTAACATCAGAGCTTGCAAGCGCTTACCCGACCTGGATGAAAACTCCGATTATGAAAACTGATCTTAAAATCCTAACCAGTTTTATGATAATGAGTTTAAATGCGAGATACTGAAACAGAGGTAAAATAGACTTGGCTAACGTAGTAATATTAGTAACAAAAATGTCCGTTTCATTGCGTTTTTTTTGACAAACCAGGGGGGGGGGGGGGGGGGACACGACTAATTCAAATGTAGCTTTTTCAGCCCTCTGGAATGGAACCTTGAACTATTTAGCGCCTCGGTTAGTAATAAACCATCTATATTCAGTATTAACGTCGTTCCTATAAATTCTCTCGAAGTTCTGACGTTTACGAATTTTTAGAAGTCTCACGTAAATGGTTTTACATTGTCATATGGTAACTAATCGATTCTCATCATAACTGGATCCCTTCCTTTATCTGGTTTACATATAACAACGCCCT
>NC_087216.1:33863372-33870872 GCF_015104395.2 Macrobrachium nipponense
ACTGTATGCGAATTACACCGTTAATATTCGAAATAGGATATTATTATAATCGTTGAATGTAAGCTGAATGTAACTATCTAAAGCCCGGGACGCGTGTTACCATACAAAAACACCACAGGCGGATGGACATATGGAAAAAAAAAAAAAAAACAGAGTATAGTCAACTCTCTCTCTCTCTCTCTCTCTCTCTCTCTCTCTCGAGAGAGAGAGAGAGAGAGAGAGAGAGAGAGGGAGAACAATTTCAATAAAATTACCGTCTCTCTCTCTCTCTCTCTCTCTCTCTCTCTCTCTCTCTCTCTCTCGAGAGAGAGAGAGAGAGAGAGAGAGAGAGACGGTAATTTTATTGAAATTGTTTTCGTGTGCATCAAAAGGGCCTATTATTTGTCGAGGAGAGGAAAGGAAGAGTTATTTTCGAGAGCGACAGTGACCGAAATAAGCGTTTTGCATAACCGAATGAACCATAGGTTAATAAGGATAATTCTAGCAATTCAAGAGAATATACAGTATGTAATATCTTCCATTCGATTCCTAATGCAAATTAGCCATGTTCATTGGTTAAGATTGACAGTATTGGAATTAGGCCTAGACCTATGTTTGTTGAGAATAACTGCAGAGAGAAATGTTTAGTCAACACGAAAGCGAGAGAGGACTGAATTTTATTAGAATTGTTTCTTGTGTATAAATTGGCCAGTTATTTGTTAGGTAAAGGAAGTGGAAGATTATGAGAGAGAGAGAGAGAGAGAGAGAGAGAGTGAGAGTTTTCTTGCATGTGAATAAGCCTACTTTTATCAGGGGGTTAGGAAGATGAGCATTTTAGTCCAGCTGCCTCGTCATGAAATTGTTGAACCAGGAAGCATGATTAGGTCTACGCCAAAGGCTGGTTCTGATGAATACTTTTGATGGAGAGGAAGAGATTTTAAAAAATACACTTGAAATCTTTGATAGGTGTCTAATGAATAAGCAAGCCTACCTAAGATGGATGGGAGATTCAGTTAGGCTTATTTTTTTTTTTTTATCGGTGTCCAATGAATATCACTGATAGAGAGGGAAACAGATTCAATGATGCAAGCAGCGCTAATGATAACGGTTATTTCAAAATCCCCTCACCGACAAAAGAAGCCTTAAAATGCATAGGTTTATAGAACACTTTCTGTTCAAGTCTTGCAAAACCTTTACATCACAATATCTATCCTTGCTGATGATAGCTGATGTCAAGCTTGGATTTGATAACATAAGGTGTGTTCACCGAGGGTGGGATCCGATCGCTAATTTCCTCTCTCACACGTGACTCACTGGAGCAACGACTGGGCGATGCACGTTAGTCACTCCGTCAGTTGCATTGTTGCAGTCCACAATTATGGGTGTGTATTCCATATTTGGGTGCACTAATAGTTCCAGACAGTATGGGATTTGTTTTCACAGGTTCCCTAAAGACCCCGAGGAGTCCAAGTATGGATTAATGCATGTAAAAGAAGTGATAACATTAATGTTAAGGATGCCAGCATTTGTTTTGTCCATTTCCAGACAGAAGATTACGAAAGAAATCTTCAATATGAACTGCTACCACAACTTTACCAAAGGAAGTTATCACAGATTAAAGAAAACCGCAGTTCTCTCTTTAAATTTACCTGTTAAGGACGTAAAGTCAGGTATGGTTTAACAATTTGTTTACAATCTCATTAGTGCAATTTTTAGTGACATATCTTCGGTTGATAAGTAGCCTGGATTAAATTCTTGAAATGAAGTGCTAAACTAGATTAGGCCTAGCCTGTGCAATGAATATGAAATTATCTGATTGAGGCTATCCAATTTTTTTTCTTTTATACTTTCATTATATGAATGTAAAATTGATCGAACAGGTGATTAGACCTATGCGTAATGACGTACTTCTGAGTACGTCTTCCTGTGTAGACAATAATTAGGCCTAGACCTTTTATTTCTTAAGAACCCCACCAAAGGATATCGTGGGGTCAGAGTATAGACTGAGTTCAAGTGTAGACTGAGGAATTTCTTGTTAGGTAGAACAACATTTTAAGCAATCACGGTCATAATGTCGCTCCCAATGATGATAACATGCCATGTATGAGCAATACTAGTGTTATGGAACCAGGTAAGTCTTGGGTTTCCAAAACCCCTGAGGAAAGTGACTCCAGTCATGTTGACTTAGACTGAATTATGTATCTGCTCATCTCTTGATGAGAATCCCTAAGGAAGGTCTACCTAATGAGCTGGAGGAGAGGATTTTGTAGGATCTTGGAGTAGAGTCTGAAAATGGTATAGAAATTGAAACCTTGAATTATCTGGGAGGTTATATAACTCATAATTACAGAAAATAATATCCTTCATTAGGATTCCCAGAAATTGAAGGCCTAAACAACGACTGGATCTCCAAAGTAAGGAGGAAAGTGCTGTTTAGGCCCAGTCCTCAATTTGTCAGTAATTAAAAGGAAATGGAATAACTCTTTAAATCTTTTCATGGGGACAGTTGAAACAAGGCGTTGATGGGATTACGAAATTTAGTTTAATATATTTAGGGAATTAACCATTGACGGCTACCCAGAGGAAGTAATGAAGTTTCTTTATTAGGTGCAAAATACATTTAGGGATGAAGATATTAAATGCTGAAAGGAAGTCGAAGTTTCTTAAAAAAAAAGGAAGGGGTAAACAAAATGAAAGAATAAAAAAATTCATTCAGTAATTTTTGGTAAATAAAAGTAACAGTACGCGCTAATTCCCAATAGGTCTGGGAAAGTTTTTTTTTTTTTTTTTTTTCATATTCAATTCACCCTCGTTACTTTCGTTATTTGTATTCCAACAAGATTATATTCTGTATGGTAATTAACGTCTTAGATATCTTGATATAACTGTGTTTTTAAGTGAGAGAGAGAGAGAGAGAGAGAGAGAGAGAGAGAGAAGAGAAAGTATTTTTCCTGTATGGAAATTGTGAACCCACCCAGCATAGCAACAAATTACTGCCCAGTCGAACGCGCACCTGTGACGTCACAGTGCGGGAACCGAGCGACCGACGATCTCACCTTATGTTATTCCATCTTGGCTGATGTAGGGTCCACAGTGTAACCCGCAATTTGTATGATTTCTGGCATGTTTTTAGTTACATTATGTAAATACGTAACATAGTATACAATCGAGTCTTAGGTACACTTAAGTCTGGAAAATCATACAGCTATGATCTTGCCTTAAGTGACCTTTCCACCAGAATATTTTGTCTGGAATTGTATATTATGCATGAATGATCTAAATTAACATTTTCCAGGTGGTTGCAGCTTTTTAGCTCATATGTCAAATAAAACCACTTATTAATAATAACCACCCAATGAAGTTAGTCATTTTAGATATTTAGAGATTGCTTAACATTTTTCAGGTGATTACATTATGTAGCTCCGATAGCAGACAAGAGCCCTAATTACTACTAATTAGTGTTTATCTTAAGTGACCTTCCCTCCAAAAAAATTGTCTGAGTTGCTGATTTGTAATACGTAATACATTCTTAATGAAACAATGTGATAACCAGTCTTGCAGTGCTGCATCAAATAAAAACCAATTAGAGGCAGTAACTAAAAGCCTCCCTGGCCACGCCCACAATAAGCTGCACTTATGACAAAGATTTCTGTAGTCAAGTAGGGTACCTCAACCATACCAACAGTCAGTCTTATTTTGCTTACTCAAGAAAGTCACGATTAAATCATTATTGGAACTGAAAACCAAGACCATTTTCAGAAAATAGAAAAAAAGTCACACTTTAAAAATTATGTATATGTAATGCAAGAAGACGTGTGGATTTTTAAAAGCATTTTACTAAAGGTTGTTCTCTAATATAGTCTGTTTCATCTCATCTGTTCACTCACGGGTGAAGATGTGGCACCTGCGCACGTGTAGCTCGTGACTGTCCATTCCCATGAACTGAAAAAATAACCTTTCATGACGTTTGCCGCGAGACGAAGCACTTTAATGTCCTATTAGTTATAAGTACTTTCTTATTGTAACTTTTATTATTAATTCTGTCAAAGTATCGTACCAGTGCCTTTAAAAAGATAAGTCTAAGCTAACCTTTTATGCTGCCCATGTTATCAGCAAAGGACGCTGGGGACGCAATGCATGCCAAACGTTTACTCGATAAGTTATTTGGCAAAGAACTCTTGGAATGGCCTCATCACTGAGGAATGATAATCATCCTTGTGCTAAAAAACTGATATAAATGTGCAAATGAGAACCGCAATACCATTGCTATGTATATGTTAATAAAATTTCCCGCCTTTCAGCCATCGCAGTTTCCCGCCTTTTTGCCACTGAAATTTCCCGCTACTTGCCAATGTTGCTGTTTTCACCTACCCCAGACCATAGAGGGTATATACCTGGATATGCGATCTCTATAGTATACCAGTACTACGTATTCGGTGGTCTTCCACCAGGGCGGCGTTGCAAAGCCTTGCGGCCATTTTTAAAGGTCTGCTAACCCACAAATTGAACAGGTATTAGCACGATTGAGAATTTTGTTTATTGTTAATGTTTAACGAGTAGGTGTTTAGCAAATTTTTAGGGTTTAGTGAGTAAGTGTTTATTGAATGTTTATAAGTAAATTTTTAGTTTAGGGTTTAGTGAATATTTATTGAATGCTTAGTGTTTTGTGAATGTTGTTGAATCTTTATTATGTAAGTATTCAGTAAATGCTTAGTTAGTTTTTAGGTTTTTAATGAATGTTTTGTGAATGTTTAGTGTGTAAGTAATCAATGAATGTTTAGTGAGTGTTTAGTTAATGTCTTATGAATGTTAATGTTTAGTGAATATTTAGTGTAAGTATTCAGTGAGTGTTTAGAGTTGAGTAAAAATGTTTTGTGAATGTTAGTGTTAAACAAATGTTTAGTGCATAAGCATTCAGTGAATGTTTAGTTAGTGTGTAGAATTTAGTGAATGTTTAGTGTGCAAAGTGTTTCGTGAGTGTTTAGGGTTTAGTGAAGGTTTAGTGCATGATAGTGTTTAGTAAATGAACGTTTAGTGTGTAAGTATGTTTAGATAGTGTTTAAAGTTTAGTGAAAATGTTTTGTGAAAGTGAGTTTAACGAATGTTTAGAGCATAAGCATTCAGTGAGTGTTTAGGGTTTAGTGAATATTCTAGTACGTATTCAGTGAATGTTTAGTGTATGTTTATTTTGTGTTTAGTGAGTGATTAGTGGATGATAATTAACTGTTTAATGAGTGTTTAGGGATTTAATGAACATTTAGCATTTAGTGAGTATTTAGTGTATAATGAGTGTTTAGGTTTAGTGAGTGTTTAACGTATAGTGAATGCTTAGTGAGTATTTAGTGTATAATGAGTACTTAGTGGATGTTTAGTGTATAGTCAGTGCTTAGTGATTGTTTAGTATTTAATGAATGTTTAGGATTAAGTGAGTGTTTAGTGAATGTCTGAGGCATAGTGAGTATATAGTGAGTGCTTAGTGTTTTATGAGTGTTTAGTGAGCATTTAGTGTATAGTGAGTGCCTAGTGAGTGTATAGTAAGTGTGTGTTTAGTGAGTGTGATTGTATAGTAACGGTGGTGTTTATTGTGGTGTATAGTGAGTGTGATTGTATAGTAACTGTGGGTGTTTAGTGAGTGAAAGTGTATCATGAATGTTAGTGTTTAGTAATTGTACATTACTGTTTAGTAAGTGACTGTATGCTAAGAAAGTCCTGTAATTTACAGGAACCATTTATGCTAGACACTGCTTAGATCAAGGAGCAGATGCTTCTTAGGTCTTGACCATAATGGTTGGAGTCCTTAGGCTAATCTGTTTTCGTAAGGTAATTTTTCTCTGTGAAACTGCGTCCAGTAATAATAATAATAATAATAATAATAATAATAATAATAATAATAATAATAATATAATTAATATTAATGATAATAATACCAGGAACAATAATTTAATATACCAATAGTAAAAATAATATTAATGTTAATAATAATAATAATAATAATAATAATAATAATAATAATAATAATAATAATAATAATAATAATAATGGAGAAGCAAATCCACAGTTATGTAAATGTACATAGTATATTTAAATTAAAAAACAGCAAGGATAGCTTTCGGGAATCTGTCTGGTCCCCTTATCAATCAGTGAGCGGACAGATGGAATAAAATAGACTATACTCTGTTTTTTTTCCATCTGTCCACCCGCCTGTTGTGTTTGCGTATGGTAACACTGCGTCCCGAGCTTTAGATAGGTTAGCTATGTGTAAGTTTTAGGTAAATAAAAGGATATCTGGGTGTACATTTGCAACTGAAAAGTGTTTTGATAATGTACTGTATGCGAATTACACCGTTAATATTCGAAATAGGATATTGTTATTATTGTTGAATGTAAGCTGAATATAACTATCTACAGCCCGGGACGCAGTGTTACCATACGCAAACACCACAGGTGGGTGGACAGATGGAAAAAAACAGAGTATAGACCATCAAGTGATTCGAATTGGAGAGATAGGAATGTAACTTGTAACGGAAAGGAGCTTTCAAGTGGATACCTTTGTCTTAAGGGAGGTTGGCGGTCTCCGAAAATTCGTTTTTTCTATCTTCTTTTATCATACTATTTTGATTTTCCATTATCTCTGAAGATATCAAAATGAGACGGCTCACGTCAGTATTGTTGAAAGTATGAATGAGAACTGGTTCATCCGTTGAAAGGAAGTATATAGGTAGGAAGCGCAAGAAAATAGAGAGAGAAACTCAGATATAGAAGAGAAGGAAGCAGGGAGAGAAAGGTAGAAAGGAAACTAGAAGATTGCAAAAAGATGGGAACAAGAAAAGACGAGTGAAGAAGACCAATAGAAAAATGTGAGAGCTTTTAATTCTAGCAACGACCCCTCCCTCCCTCCCTCCCGCCCTCCCTCCCTCCCTCCCTCCTGCCCAGGCCGAGCATCCATCACACGGAGGATAAGAACGAACGCTCCTCCCATTGAATGAAATCCTGTCTAAATTAGATCCTGTCCGAGATTTCAACTGTGTCACTTTGCCCTCACCCGGGAGATCCTACCCAGGAGATCTTACCCAGAACTCAGTCCTAAATAAAAGTTGGAAATGAAGAAGAAGAGCGAAACCAATCGAAAAGGACTCTTGCGGAAACGCGCTAAAGTCCCCTTTTGTGGCGAACGTCCCCCTTAAGGAAGCCGGTGGCAGCGTGGTTTGGGGATTTTCATTGGGGATTGGAGGATAGAACGATAAATGGAAGATGAAAATGTAATAGCAGTTTAGTAGATGGTAGTAACATACTCGGGACGATCGTCCACCACAAAACGGCGCGAATTTGAAATAGACAAGTGTATAACTAAAAGAAAAGTTAACACTCAAACTTTATCTTTAGATTTACAGGTATTTCAAAAAAGTCAAAAAAGAAATACGACATAGCTTGAAAGAGAAATTTGCTGACAGGGAAATCAATTTTGCTGAATCATTATATCAGAAAGAATAAAAATGGGTATGCCAAGTCGGAGAATGAATA
>NC_087216.1:33875872-33885872 GCF_015104395.2 Macrobrachium nipponense
TGCCGTTTTAAGTGATTTTTTCTATTTTAAATTATTATATTGCTATTTATTTTTAATGAGATATTTCTGGATATGAGGAATTTCGCGGACTATTCGTTTTTTAAATTAGTAATTGATGATGATATAAAGTTATTTATTTAGTAAAAAAAAAAACTGTCAAATCGTTCGGTTTGTTATTATAAAATCAAAACTACCTGGTGACATGAATCCATTTTTAAAGAACAGAGGGTCATGTCCCACGATATTGTTTTTGGACAGTCTGTCCTGAAAATAAGAAGTGGGGTGATTTTCAAGTCAAATTAAGTTGTCCATATTCCTCGGCATTTATTTGCATATACTCAAGTTTGGCAGGAAAATGATTAAACGAACAGGGAAAGTACAAATAACGAAATTGTCAGTTTGAATATTTATTGCTTTAGTTTAGAATTATAATGATATTCATCATCATAACTAAAGACGTGCTTTTTTTATATTGCCTTATTTTCAGATATTTTTCTCTCTAGACAATGAATTAGCCTTCGTTATAATGTTATATCACATGCTAATATTCGCAGTTTTAGTTTCCTGTCTGCTTCTATTGTTTCTCCTTTTTTTGTGTGTAATTTAAGGGAAAAATGAGGGCAGTAACAAATGAAAGTTAAATTAGTTTTATAATTTTTTTTTTTAGATTGAAATTTAACGGAAACGTCATTTCAGTTTCGAACTATAATGCTTTAATCTTTGTAGTTTGACATTTCTCTCTCGTTTGATATTTATCTTTCTCTGCGTTTGATGAGAAAATAAGCGTAGAAGCTAAACATTCAAGTTTTTAACAATTTGCTTCAGACACTTAATGAAAATGGCTTTTCCATCTAGACATATACTAGCAGAGGTACGTTTTGTTGCTGACGACTGCATTCCCCATCTCGGCCGAAAATGAGAGCGTTGCTAGTCAAGAACAAGCCTCCCTAACATCGCCCCGCCTCCCTCCCCCCTCCCCCTCCCCCGGTCGGGGAGAGACCCAAATAAGTTGGAAGGCGGAAGGGTGTTACAGCGTAAAACACAAATCATACCACGGCGTTTTCTTAATTGCCCGAGCATGACCTGCTTACTCATTAGGTTGCAGGTTGATCTATTAGACCCAAGAGAGCCAGACATCGGGCTCTTTCCCCAACTTCTGCTCTTCCGCTTTCTCTTCTCCCGTTTCCTATTTATCCCTTCCTTCAGCCTCCTTCTCCTCCTTCTCTTAGTCTCTCTCTTCCATCTCGTTGTTCTGCCAGTGTTGTGTTCTCTCTCTCTCTCTCTCTCTCATTTCTTGAGAGTTGCTGCATTAATGGGTCTTGCCTTATCTTTGTTGACTAGGAGAACATATTTTCGTTTGCTCTCATTTGCTATTTTGTTTTATGTAGAAAACTACTATTCCATTTCATCAGGAATTCGAAGAGCATCTTTCGCTTTCTTGCTCTCCTATCCAAAACCCATCTTGCATCCAGAACACTGGAAAATCCAGTTCAGTAAGTTTTTAAGAGGTGATGTTGCTGCTGTTTTAACTACTACTGGTTCGTATCATGTAGGCTGAAATATACAAGACATATATTTTAATTATGTTAGTGCTTCTCGAATGATGCTTCACCACTTTATTATAGAAACTTCTCGTCCTTACGTGTTTCCGAAGTCCTAAGGGACATAGATGGAAGAATAGGGTCTTTTTTCAACTGGCAAGTGCGTACGTTCGAATCCCACGTATTTTCTTCTACCTACTTCCGGGAGAGCTATTGGGGCTTATCATCTCCATCATCATTTGAGCCAAAATCGTGAATAAGATTAAAGTGAAGTAAGGAAAAACGAGCTGTATTTCACCTTGAAGTTCGGAGTGAATCCATTATGACTGATTCTTCTGTTACTAGAGATTTTCCATCAGTATTGAGAGAGAGAGAGAGAGAGAGAGAGAGAGAGAGAGAGACGAGAGAGAGAGAGAGAGAGAGAGAGAGAGAGAGAGAGAGAGAGATGTATAAAAGATATTAAAGGTGTAGGAGCCAAGTGATAAATATGATGAAAGAAATATGGAATATGTGCGTGAGAAAGAGAAAGAGAGAAAGAGAGAGCTGGTGAAATGAAAGCAGAGAATAGGACATGGAATAGGAGAGAGACGGGGAGGATAAAACATAAAAAGAACTGTGAGTTAAAGTCATACATGGTTAAGAAACAGACAAGGAATAAAGAGAGAGAGAGAGAGAGAGAGAGAGAGAGAGAGAGAGAGAGAGAGAGAGAGACCTGGTGAAAGGGATTTAGTCAAGGAATAGGAGGAGAGAGATTATAAAATTATAAAAAACTGAGTTAAAGTCATACAAAGTTAAGAAACAGACAAGGAACAGAGAGAGAGAGAGAGAGAGAGACCTGGTGAAAGGGAATTAGTCAAGGAATAGGAAGAGAGAGATGATAAAATGATAAAAACTGTGTTAAAGACATACAAAGTTAAGAAACAGACAAGGAAGAGAGAGAGAGAGAGAGAGAGAGAGAGAGAGAACTATGCGAAGTCATTATCGTGGGATTTTCCCTAAAATCTGAAGAGGAAGAGCATTCAAAGAGTGAGTTCTTAAAGCGTTTTGAGAATTCTTCGCGGGACACTGAGTTCGAAAATCGTCCGCCAAGAGTCCTTGATAATATTATCATTATTTTTACCCGTGTACCGAGACCGTCAACAATGACAGTAGTATATGAGAGGATCAAGACGGCAAGGGGACTGACTGTCCAGGTTGGAAGACAGCAACTGCAACCGTGGTGATTTTACCTGTTGGCGTTTTTTTTTTTTTTTTTTTTTTGCATATAAGAGAAATAAATGAAAAATGCTTATTATATGCCATAATGATTAATATTGGTTTAATTTCGATGTATAATAAATGTAAAACATGTTAAATGTCTATTCTTACTGATATGAAAAGTTTTTTTCTCTAGGAAAATAGCGGCGTTTTAAGTATCTTATGATTTTTATGTAAAATACTTTTAATGGATATTTAGAGATAAAGCTAAGTGCATGTTACTTTAATCAGCAGAGGTTAAATTTTAAAAAAACATTTTAGGTATAATTCAATCCATTGCAAGAATACCCACTTTAATAATGTGGAATAAAGGTATTATTATTTATTTATTTATTTATTAATCTATTTATTTTTTTGGTCTATCACAGTCCTCCAATTCGACTGGGTGGTATTTATAGTGTAGGGTTCCGGGTTGCATCCTGCCTCCTTAGGAGTCCATCACTTTTCTTACTATGGGCGCCGTTTCTAGGCTCACACTCTTCTGCATTAGTTCTGGAGCTACTTCAGCCTCTAGTTTTTCTAGATTCCTTTTCAAGGATCTTGGGATTGTGCCTAGTGTTCCTATGAAAATGGGTACAATTTCCACTGGCATATCCCATATCCTTCTTATTTCTATTTTCAGGTCTTGATACTTATCCATTTTTTCCCTTTCTTTCTCTTCAACTCTGGTGTCCCATGGTATTGCGACATCAATGAGGGATACTTTCTTCTTGATTTTGTCAATCAAATAATAATAATAATAATAATAATAATAATAATAATAATAATAATAATAATAATAATAACAATTATTATTATTATTATTATTATTATTATATTCCATTATTATTATTATTATTATTATTTTTTTTTTTTTTTGCTCTATCACATTCCTCCAATTCGACTGGGTGGTATTTATAGTGTGGGGTTCCGGGTTGCTTCCTGCCTCCTTAGGAGTCCATCATCATTATTATTATTATTATTATTATTATTATTATTATTATTATTATTATTATTATTGCTTTTCGTCTACAACATTGTAACGCGACATCAGAGGTTCAGTGCCCGTGCTCACCAATACGTTATTCCCCAGCTATTTATCAGAGTTGCTTTTCCAAGTTTCCGGGAGACCCTCTAAGTTTTCAGACGTAATCATGATTTCTTTATCATGGTCTGTGTAACGTGGCTTCCCTCTAACACTTGTCGAGAATTGTTTAGTCAGGCTATGTGGAAGCTTTGCAAATAATAGGCTAGGCTTCTTTGAGGTAAATCATTTTATTTGTTGATGATGTATTCTGGTTATGATTTTTGAAGCTTTGCAAATAATAGGCTAGGCTTCTTTGAGGTAAATAATTTTATTTGTTGAATAAAAGGACTCTTGATGTATTCTGGTTATGATTTTTGAAGCTTTGCAAATAATAGGCTAGGCTTCTTTGAGGTAAATAATTTTATTTGTTGAATAAAAGGACTCTTGATGTATTCTGGTTATGATTCTTGAAGCTTTGCAAATAATAGGCTAGGCTTCTTTGAGGTAAATCATTTTATTTGTTGAATAAAAGGACTCTTGATGTATTCTGGTTATGATTTTTATAGCGTTTGCTAAAAAAGAAAGTTATATTTGGATTTGCGTATGATTATTACAACTGTTATTACTAAAGAAGTTAGTGATTTTGAATGAGGAATAGGGTTTTCTGATAAGGTTTGTTATGATTTTGAAGTGTGACGACCATCACTGTATGATATTGCTCGTAAGCACATTACACACAGCCTAACAACCATGGGTATGTAAGCAAACTGAAGTTGTTTCTTTATGAAGCGGGGCACTTACGTCAGGTTAGGATGAGAGGTCCTGTGTTAGGTTTGGCTATGGAAGGTAAGATTAGGATGCATCCCTGTTAATTCATTTTAAAATTTATGGCCTCTTTGGTCAGGCTGGCGGGGGCAGTCCAGGTGGGAGAATCCTGTTTCCTTGTTTATTACTTTTGTTTTGTTTTCGCCAACCAAACGCGTTTTGTAATTGGTTAACCAACCATTTCCGACGAAGAATGCACTCTGTAGAAAATGCGAAGGCCCTACAACCCCTTGCACTCAAAATTTTTGGACAGGATTTCGTGTTTTCTCCGAGTTATTATTGTTGCTGCATAAAAGATACAATAGGTGATCCATACCTCTTCTTTCATCCACATTATCTGTTGGAATATCACATTCTATAAAAAAAATAGTCGGTTTCCTTTCATATGTCCACCCGTGGATGAAGATGTTGCACATTCATTTATGTATAGCTCGTGATTGGCTGAGAATCGACCTTTCCGATATCGTTGGCTTGTTGTGATAACTGTTAAAGTACTACTTCAAAAATGCATTTGAATTTATACATATGTATATATAAAGAACCTTCATACATTTTTATATAAATCATAGTATACATGCCGAGTTGCATCGATGAGATATACCAATACAAGCACACGAAAGACGAGCTTGCATAAAACAGTCTATTCAGATCAGCACAAACGAACGATTGGCTTTCAGTAATTATGTTTCATCTCATAGGTATAGCTTAGGCTACATATAGACTATGCCCACAAAGCATTCAGAGTACAAGATTACCGTATTATCCAAAGTTTATTCTATGTACTACAGTTTCATTGCATAAATTGAAAACATCATTATTAAGATACCAATATTTTATCCATATCTGTAGATTGGAACGATAACATTTATTGACTGACGTTGACCTCTAGAACTCGATAGGCCTATTCGTCAGATACTTGATTTCACTGGCCTTCTGTAACCACACTTCATTTCATATCAGTCATAATTACTTCCTTACGGGAACTTTTATTTACTCATTCTATCGAAGTATCATTCGAATGCCATACGTTAAAAAGAATAAGTCTAGGCTAGCCTTTCATGCTGTAGTACATACGAGTATGTTATCAAAACACAGAGGATGACAGAAATGAAATTTCAAACTTTTGCTCTATAAGTTATTTGTATTTGGTAAAATACTCCTGGAATTGCCTCATCAGTGTTCTTTTATAATCATTTGAATGCTCAAGAAAAATGCCATCAATATGTAAAGTATTCTGAAAAGAAACCGCGATACTATTGTCATACATAATCAGACCTTTCCCGCCCTCCCACCACTACTCATGTCAATTACATGCAAGAGATATTCAGATACCTTTTACTCGCAATTTTAAAGCCAGATGTCGTTTTATTTGCCTGCAATGTGATTAAGCATACTTATCGAGAGGCCATTGTTCGTTTTTGGTTGATCACGCGAATCCGCGTGTGCTTGTGTGTGTGTGTATTATATATATATATATATATATATATATATATATATATATATACATATATATACATATCGTCATGTTTATGACTTATATAAGAGTGTATGAGCGGGTTCTTTGTATATATGTATAAGCATTCAGATGTACTACTGAGGAAATAGTTTTCATCTGTAACACAGTAATTTCACTATATCGGAAATATTGATTTCAGTCAATCGAAAGCTATAGTAAATTCACATCACCCGTGCATCTAATGTCTAGGCCAGTCCCTTACGACGCTCCTGATTGGCTGTTGATAAGCCAATGACAGGGTTGGAAACTCTGTCTCTCTCGAGAGAGTTCACATTGGTAAGATCTATGTTCCACCTCTCCTGAGGCATACTTCTTTCAGGAGAGGTAGAACATACATTCTGCCTATGTGAACTCTCTCGAGAGACTGAGGGTTTCCAGCCCTGCGATTGGCTCATCAACAGCCAATTAGGAGCATCGTAAGGGACTGGCCTAGACATCAAATGCACGGTTGATGTGAATCTACTTTTTTCTTTATATAGCTATGCGTATGCCACATCTACCTGAAACCTATGTTGGTGAGTGGACACATTGAATGAAATGCGAAAAACTAATGTCAATTATGTAACGTAATGTATCCATTGCTCAAATTTTCATTTGCTTTGCAAAGAAAGTCTACGAGTAAAACACTCCACGTTTAAATATGTCTTGGTTTGGGGCGGAGTAAGCGTCAATGAAACTGGCTCTCATA
This sequence comes from Macrobrachium nipponense, assembly GCF_015104395.2. NCBI lineage: Eukaryota > Metazoa > Arthropoda > Malacostraca > Decapoda > Palaemonidae > Macrobrachium > Macrobrachium nipponense. The sequence continues at coordinate 33,882,706 of NC_087216.1, forward strand.
CCAGCCCAGCAGTGCAGAATGAAAGAACATTCTTCCAGTAGTCTTCGTTCACCAAACTAGGGCTTATTCGTTTGTTATACTATTGGAAACTCGTTTACAACACTAGAATGCCATTATTTATCATACAGATAGCATCATATAAAAGATAGTAAGAGAATAAAATAATTTGAAATAAGATATACTAAAAATTCTGATTTTGACAAACTTACCTTGGAGCGCTGGAAGTCAAAGAGAAAACTAAAGTTTGTATCTAATAATTGTGCATGATTACCGACACATAGCAATAATTGTTTTTTGAAATTACCTAAGGATATAAAGAAATATGTATAACATGCTGGATGTAGACAACACGCAAGAATCGAAATGAAAATTAATTTCCATAATTACTTTTGATGTCACTAAGGGCGGGAAAAGTTAACAGCCTCGAGTAGAGGGAGAACAGGCGACACAGCACCTCATCTCTAGGGTCATCGATCATTTACTACCGTAAGGCTAATGTTTTGATAAGCGACATTGCCTGCTTGACAGCTTAACATAAAAAACGTTATTTAGTTGGATAAGGCAACAGACAGAAAAGGAAGTACAAATATGTTGAAGAGGTGCACGACCACGTTGCAGTAGGCCTACTGTTCACCAAGATCAACCGGTCATTGACGTGTCTCGCTTAAACCCCTAATAAATGATGTTGCGAACGAGAGAGCAAGAGAGAGAGATGTTTGCCTAGGTTAACTGAATTACAAAGTAAATAATTCACTTTGAAGTTGCGAAAGATCATAGTGCACTTTCATAGATCTTTGTTTACAAATGTCACTTCGAAGAAAGTGCTGATTGCCTTGAAAGTATAAAGTAACATTCTTTGATTAGAACCATATTACCACCGTGTCAGACTAAAACGAAACACAGTTGAAATAGGAAAATGCGGGGATTCGTTAAATACATCGACAACAATATTTGTTGGCAGTCGCTTAGACAGTACTTTTTTTTTCAGTGAGTGTACCTTAGCCAGTGTTTCGGGTGTGAACTTTAATGTGAACAACCTACACAGTTTTTCCAACCTGAGTAAATAGCTAATCTCAACCGATCTGCCTCCGGCCTAACGGCTACGCATGCGCACTTCAACTTTAATGTGGGTAGGCAACATTATTTGACGCCAAGTCGATCTCCGTCCCAGGACTGATAATTTGTACCATTCAGGGGACAGAATGTTGAGTTTTATTAAATTTATTTATTAATGGTATCATCAAATCAAATAACAGCCAGAGCATCGTTTGTTGACGACATGGCTGCTACGGAGGACTTAAGAAAAAGACTGTATTGTTAGTGGTGATGGTTTGCTTACGCTGGCCACAGCTCAGTCAGAGAAACGTCAAATGACACGTCCTTCAAAGGCCAGGGAGGCGAAATGTTTTTTTTGCTCGTACATTTTATTACCTTCACTGAAAACGGACACGCCTGACTTTGATTCAGGCAACTTTCATTCACAATTTATTTTAATATACTTCCAGTCTGTTCCATCTGGTTTTACTTTTATTTTTATCTCGTCTGCACGCTCTATTTCGTATAAGTTTGCATTTTAGATCGACGTATGTTACCTTATTCACATTTGGTTAAGGTGACCAGATTTCTGAGACAAAATCTGGGGACATTTTCGGTTCAGAAGCGTAAAAAACTCCAAAACATGACGTGTTTTTGTCATTAAAAAGCTAATACGGGGCCACTGTCCTTACCTTTCATAAAGCAGCAATCAAAAGCTTCTTTCACCCTATTTTTCCTAAATTGCAAAGGAATTGGATAAAAATTCAATTGATTAAATCAAGGTAGGCTATAATGATTGAACAGTATTAATATTATCTACGGGTGAAACACCGCTGGATGGCAGAGAGTGGTGCTGGCTGGTTGCTGGCGGGAAGGCAAGAGGGCCGTCAGGGACGTGCATGACTATACTGACGATGGTTTCGTCGGAAATTTGGTCTTATGTTCTTAGAGGGTAATCTCGCAAATTGTGCCGTGCAAAGCTGTTTATCATTTCCTCAGTTCTAAACACTGTACACTACAGTGCGAGTGGTACGGTGTGCAACTATGTATTGTTTGGTTAACGTTTTCGTTTTTTATTTCCCCTGTTTTCCAATTTCGGATCTTTCAGTCACAGTGAAAACCGGGAACATTTCCGGGGACAGCGGTAGCCGGGGACAGGTCACTGAAAACGGGGACTGTCCGGGGACGTCTGCACCCTACATTTGGTATAACAATAAGGATTTTTATATTTTTCATATACACTGTATGTGATTAAATGAAGTTCCGCATGATTCTGCTCAGTACAAAAATTTTTGAACCGCCCCGTATTAAGATAATGCCTTAGATAGAGTAAAGGTCGGCAACCTTAAGGAGAGAGCAGGCCAGAGCCAGAAGGCTATGCAGCGTCTCGGAGGAGGACCATGATTAAGAGCTCTTCTAGGGCTGGCCCGAAGGATTAGATATTTTTACGTGGCTAGGAAGGAACCAATTGGTCACCTAGCAACGGGACCTACAGCTTATTGTGGGATACGAACCACATTATATCGAGAAATGAATTTTTATCACCAGAAATAAATTCCTCTGATTCCGCGTTGGCCGAGCCGAGAATCGAACATCGGACCACCGGATTGGCAGCTGAGCGCGAAAACCACTCGTCCAACGAGGAACTAGGAAGGCCATGAAATCAAATATACTACATGAATTGTCTTCCCCACGAAAGTAATGGAATATTTTTAAAACAAAGTTGCTTATTCTACTGCAAGAATAACAGGAAACAACTATTACAATGACCAAAAAATGCCAATTCCTTATCACAAACGAAATACAGTTAGAAATGGCAATTTATTCCACGAGACAATTGTATCTACATATTCGTTCGATAACTTCTCCGCATCAGGCGAAATATTTGTCGATGAATGTAACGAGACGTCATCACGTACTTCCAAATAATGATACCATCATTTTCTCATTATTCGATAGGATTTTATATTGTCCGCTTGCAAAATATATTACTTGTGGAAGACAGCAGTGGATTCGGAATGGACTTTGATTTCACAAATTCGTCGCATTGTCAAATGATTAACTCCAACAGATAATTTTCTGCCGCTTCCTCCACATCTCTTTCATAAATAAGGAACACCAGATAATCTAAA
>NC_087216.1:33890872-33918372 GCF_015104395.2 Macrobrachium nipponense
CCAACTGAACTTGCCTGGAATTCTTATGGCCGTAGTTTAATTTACGCTGAGTACCTCTCAGTCTAATTGAACTTTCCTAGAATTTACTTTTACCTGGATTTATTTATTTAGATGTACAAATTCTTTGGACGTCCTAGCACAAGTCTGGAAACACGTTATGTACACGGAGGAAATGTGTGCCTAACAGCCTTCCTTACTGTTTATATACCTTTTTTACCGGAAAACCTTCAGTTGAAGGAATTGCCCTTGCAATTTATAGTGTACATTCTTTCAGTCTTCCCACTGAGTGATACAAAATTTCCCGCAGTACCTATGTATACCCACACAGCTACACACATGCATTATATACATATATACACACACACACACACACATATATATATATATAATATATATACTTATATATATATATAAAATATATATATATATATATATGATATATATATATATATATATATATGGTTTAATTTTTGTCAACGTATCTTTCGATGAACACGTCCTGTGTATTTGTATGGAAATCATTGAAGGTTACAGCAGAAACTGTAATGTGACACGGCCTTTAGTCTTGTCAGTTCAACCAAAATTCGTTGAAGCGCGTGGGAAATTACCAATGTGACCCAGGTGTTCGAATTGCCCGTTCATCCAAAAGACGTTGACAACGCATGTGATGTACACGCTGTTGTAAAGCGGTTCCAAGATTTTTTTTCCTTCTGAGTACTGGCGCATTTAATTCAAATCTCCATAATTATACTTTCATAGTATGTATTGCTGTTGGCTGATTATAAGTATTTGCAGATGTGCTTGTACAAAATTCGTACGAAATGGAACGGGGTTTATGAAAATTTAAGTATAATTAAAGTGTAAACTTAGTAGTTACATTAAGTGTATAGTTCAGCAAATAGAATTGCTACAATTGGTACAAGAATTTTTTTTCTACATTTACCCTCTGTCAGTGACTATATTTACATTTTTTCCCTCAAAATCTCCAGTTATGTCTGTTCCATTATTTTCTACCTCTTATTTAGAAACGGAATTCCTCGCGTTCATCAGCATGGCATTTGGTGTTATTCTGTCGCTTCTCTGTAATTGAATTTGATGTTAATGACTTCATTTTCTCACCTGGGGGAGAAAGTTGTTTATTACGGCTTCCGTTTGACATCTGGTATTTCATTTTTTTTCATTCTTGAGTATTGTTTTTCCTTCTATTTGTCGTCTTCGTAAAGTTTCTTTACTCCAAAGGTAAACCAGACTGCAGAGATTTGCAATTTGCATCCAAATACTTTCGAGGCTTAACTACTGTAACGTTACATACTACGGTCTCCCCAACTACCTACTGAGAAAATTGCAAGTACAAAATAGAGCCGCCAGATTAATAAAAGGACTACGTTCCCGTGACAGAATAACCCCAGCACGAATTGGGGTACACTGGCTCCCAGTGAAGCAAGAATAGAATACTAAATATTACAGTCTTTAAAGTACTAAGATATGGTGAACCAACAACCAGAGAAACGGCTTAAGCTTCTTTAGACATGAAATTAATATTATAATCAGGCATAGAAGTGCAGCATATACGAGGCTCTTTGAATTTAGAACAATTTGCCAGTCAGAGGAAAGAGGAGCATTTGAACATTGTGCACGCACTAAGACTATGCAACAAAATACCGCCTAAAGTGATCATATAAGAAGAAAGCAAATTTGAAAAAGAACTAAAGACACTCCTATTCTGCAGGAGCTCTGATATTTCCGAGAGTGCACTAAAACACGGCTATAAGATATAAGCAGCACCTTATTTTGAAAACGTACAAGTCCCCGCCAGAGAGGGAATCATCCCTGTGGAGGCCTCTACATAAAACCAGACAAAGTGAAACAAGTTGTAGAAAGAGGTGATAACTTGATAAATATGAGGGAATAGAAAACTGCTTGCTGCAATTCAGGCTTTGCGTTGTTAGCCGGTGTCCCCGTGTCAGCTGGACAGCTAGCTCTAGTCCATCCCACTTTAGCAGAAAGCACTAACATTGAAATTATAAAAAAAAAGGAGAGGAAAAGGGCGGGGGCGGGGCTGGGGGGGGGGGGGGGGGGTGACTCGTGGCGACGTAACTGGCAGTACCAGAACTGTGATGCTCCTTACGCAACGATCATCCTATAGTTATGTATAAGTGATTCGGTTGTCATGTCTTAGTTTTCTTTCTGGTTTTAAGACATGCATTAGACTAAACAGCCGTGCACTGTATACTTACTATCACTCCCTAAGGCCTTGGCTCACTCTGGGAGGACGGAATGATTACAATCGTTTGAATTAAGCGTAATTTGCCATTTAAGTGCGGAATAATTTGTTGGGTGTTGCATAGATATTTTAATTTTTACATGTATGAGCAGACATTTTGTACAACTTACATAAATAATAAAATGAGACTAATATTTTATATTTATTTACTAAGAGTAAAAAACTCTCGTACCAGTGTTGTTATCCAAGTCAGATTGCAATGGAGAACTTAATTTAACTTCATGAATGCTGTCCTAATTGGAGAAAACGTGTCTTTCAACCTTTCCTGGAGTTGCATTTAATCGTTTCGCAGAGACCCTCCCGAGATATCGATGGTGCGTAACATGTAAAGAATTTGTATTAGTATCTCGGGCACCTTGCAAGTGGAGCGATCGGTGTTGAGTGTAACTTTTGAGTAAAATTGTACGGCCGTTTGTTAATATATTGCCTGATGTTTCTGACTATACTCTGTTTTTTTCCATCTGTCCATCCGCCTGTGGTGTTTCCGTATGGTAACACTGCGTCCCGGGCTTTAGATAGTTACATTCAGGTTACATTCAACAATAATAACAATATCCTATTTCGAATATTAACGGTGTACTTCGCATACAGTAAATTATTAAAACACTTTTCAGTTGCAAATGTACACCCAGATATTCTTTTATTTACCTAAAACTTACACATAGCGTAACTATTTAAAACCCGGGACGCCGTGTTACCATACAAAAACAACTCAGGCGGATGGACAGATGGAAAAACCGAGTATAGTGAGCCACGAGATGTTAATCAAGAAACCTTGTGGGCTTAGTACTTAAGAAGAATTGAGGAATTTTGAAAGGAAAATTTTAATTTTACAGTGCATTATTTCATTGAAGGCCATAGCCATTATGTAATGAAAATGGCTTTGCACTACGTATATATAAATTGACGGGCATCATACATTTTCATATTTCATGTACAAAAAGCTAAGCAGGTCAGGTTACAATAATTCTTTTACCAGTTACAACATCAGTAACCGATGGAGAGGGACTTTTCATATAGAAATTCACACTAGATCTAACGAGAAATGCTGATAAGATTTTTTTGAGAGAAAAAAAGTTCCAGAAAACTAATATTTTGGTAAAAGTTAATTTTTTATATATTAGAGATATGGAGAGACGAGAGAGATGGAGAGAGGAGGAGACGAGAGAGAGAGAGAGAGAGAGAGAGAGAGAGAGAGTGTGTGTATCTGTTGAAATTATTTTTCCCCCGGGATGTATTCGTTTGGCATTAGCTGTAATTCACCTACCAGTCCTCGATTTATTATACTGCTAATATGATTAATTAGGGTTAGTCTGATTAGCCTAATTAGATTTCACTTAGATGACTCTGACCCCCCGCCCCCCTCCTGTTTCCTTTTCGACCGAAACCTCTATTGTTTGAGGATATTCTACCGTGATTTAGGATAGATTCTAAGGACTATCTCATCACTTATGAGAATTATATATATATATATATATATATATAGATATATATATATATATATATATATTAGTTTTATGTAAGTGTATTGGTACATTATAAGTATATATATGCATATATATCTTACATATATTATATATGTGATTTTAATAGTTCTAACCGTAAATTTGAATTAAAATAAAAAAGTGGCATCGGCATCTGCACAAGGAAGCCTTACCATAATGCGAGGATGAATGACGTAACCAAATAGATATTTTTGGGGGGCACCTAATGTCGCTTTTACTGACATAGGAGCTGAATAGAGACTTGTCAGTATACTTTTAACCAATACTGTCTATTTCATAAATAATCTTATCATAAAACGTTGTAACTATAGAACAATTGAATGTTTTGCGCGGATGTGACATATAACAGTATTTAAAGGATTAACGAGCTGGTGGGATTTTATGAAATATACCATTATTGAAGCAAAGATGCACTTTGAATGTTGATTGTCGACCCTTGAGATTTGTAGTCCCAAGGCTGTAGAACAATCTCGCTATTGATTTTAGAACAAAAAGTCTTTTCAAGAAAACAATTGGATTTTTTTTTTATGACAAGTGTGGTTTTCACAGTTACACAGAATACGCTGTATGACTCAAAATGTCTCTGGACTTGTTTCTATAGGACAAGCAAATTTGCAGGTTTCACAAAGAGTGGAGTGGGATCAGAAAAAAGATGCCGTCTTCTACATCAGTGAGTCATACAATTGTTGATTTTAATTATGTAGATGTCGGTTGGGATCGTATTGGATTTTTCTCTTACGGAGGTGCCAATCTTTGGCCGCAAACTATAGATGTAAGATTCTTTCCTTTTGCTGCCATTATCGGTTACTGTGGGTGAACTCTGTCATCAAGGAGTAAAATTGTAGATAGGCGCCCGTGTGACGACAGAACCGTAGTCCTATAAGTGTAAATGCTACGACCGTCATGAAAAATATACTAAATTATGACAATTCTATTGCATTTGACGTGTCTTGAGAACCTAATATACCATTCATGTGCAGGGCGCCCCCCCCCCCCCCCCCCCCCCAAAAAAAAAAAAAAAAAAAATAATAATAACCAAGACAGTCTCTCTCTCTCTCTCTCTCTCTCTCTCTCTCTCTCTCTCTCTCTCTCTCTCTCTCTATAAAAAGCACACCACATTGAAATATAGTTAACATAAAGTAGATTTTTTTATCATGATTCCGTGGTTACTTTCGTGCGTAGTACATGCGTTAGTGTGTGCATACTTTATTCTTTGGTTATCGGTTGCATTTAAGGTATATAATATTAAGATGTCTTAAATAGCGATTTACAATAAAAGGCCCGCGATTACTATGGAAAGTTTATAGCATAAGGGTTGGAATAGGTTTGCTCAAGCCCGATGACATTAAGTCTAAACGAGGAGTTTAATACCTGCACTGTCATCGTTACACATAAAATAAAAACATATGAATTATCATTATAATTAATCATAAAGTATTTTTAAGAGACCGCTTCGGTTTGTTTCACCTTGTTTGGTTTTATGTACAGCCCTCCACAGGAATAATTCCGTCTCTGACGGGCCCTTGCACGTTTTCAAAATAAGTTGCTGCTTATATTTTGTAATTATAAAAAAAGTGTCCAGCTAAGCCGTAGTAAAAGGGGAATCCCCTGAATGGACAGCAAAACTCGTAAATACACAATAGAGCTATGGTGCGATGATAGACTAGCCTAGAATGTTAGGAAGAAGTTCATACCATGAAAGATAATGAATTTATTATTGGTGTCTAAAAGTAAATTCTCCGTAGATGCACCCTCCTTCATTCCTGTTACTGTACCTCCATTCACATTCTCTCTCTTCCATCTTGCTATCCACCCTCTCCTAACAATTGTATCATAGTACAATTGTGAGGTTTTTCCTCTTGTTACACCTTTCAGACCTTTCTACTCACAATTTCCTTTTCAGACTGAATGTCCCTCTTAAGTCCCAGTGCTTGGCTTTTGGCCAAAATTTAATATCTTGTATAAAGTAAATTGAGGCCACGTAGATTTCCTGTAATTACGTGGCACTTGCATTCGGCGCAAGTATATGCGTTTTTTCTTTTGCAGCCTTTTATTGCCGATCAAAACGCCATTGAAAAAGCATAAAATTAGACATGTTCAGATATGGATGTATATTTCTGAAGATATATACATTAATCCTGAAAATGCAGTGTCCCCTTGGTTCATTGTGCTTACCCTTCAAGTTTATTGACGGAGATGAATTAATTGAACATGATCCAGGAATGAGTTATTGGTCGAGTTTTAGCCATGAGTCAAGATTCATTAGTGCATTGTGCTTGCGCTTCAAGTTTATTGACGGAGATGAATTAATTGACGAACATTATCCAAGAATGATGAGTTATTGATCGAGCTTTATCCGCGATTCAGGGAACATTGATAAAACTTTATTTAGCCCTGAGAATAAATTAGTTAACCATGATTGACATGTCAGTGTAATTTGTTAAACTTTGTTGACAAAAAATACACTTATCTAGCTTTATCCATGATTGAAAATTCATTGAATAAACATTCCAGACATGATGCACTTATTGAACTATATACAAGGATTAAGAGATATTAGTCGAACCTTATCCTTGGTGAGGATTTATTTTTACTAAACCTCATGAAGAGATGATGAGTTATTGGTTGTGCGTGATCAAAGGACGATGGTTCATTGGTTAAACTTTTTTCGGAGATGATGGTTGATTAGTTTAATGTGACTGGGTATTTAGGGTACGTTGGGAAATTCAATGAAAGAAATGCGTATTACAAATAAATATATATTTGGCGATATTGAATGACCTATATTCAGGAGTCAGGAAGTTTAAATGAACATTGGTATGGTTACGAGTTGGAGGACCTTGTTAAGGACGCACAATTAATCATAGGTTATAAGGGAAATTTGCAGGTCACCACCCAGCAGTAAGACTAGGTGCCGGCAAAAGGCCAGGAGACAGTGGTGCCACGTGGTCTCGCCCATTCAAGGACAGGATAAAATGAATGAAGGTTGGGTAGGTAGGATATTTCTATAAGGATAAAGGGAAGGATGAGATGTTATCAAGGGAAAGCTTAAAGGATAGGTAAGGATGTGAGGTTCCCATGCAGACACCTTACCTTGAGGGAGAGATTTAGTCGCCTCTCAGGTAGCGGACTGGTTCAGGCAACTCAAGTATCATAGAAGGAAGGAGGAAGCTGTTGCGCCTCTCAAATCAAGTACCCCAGATCCCTGGAAATGAGAGACTTCGAGCGGGTAGGCTGATTAAGGATAAGTAGTTTGGTGAGGTGTTTCTGGGTAGCGTCCCCAACACTTGTAGCATTTAAAAAATTCCCTTGCTAAGAGTTTTTATATGATAAAATGGCAGAATGACTTGTTAGTGACAGCACCCCATCTTAGCAGAGATTTTTTCTTTAAACTGGATGAGAACCGTAAGCAAGGGGTGGAACCACTTGACGTAACGTCCCTATCCGTATTATCACCACGATAATGATTTAATTGCGAAGCTGCAGCTAGGTTCATAAATTTTAGATAAATTTGTGTTTTAAACTTCGTGCTAATTGGAGTGAAGCAAGTGGGGTATGAGGCAATAAGTTTAGAAAAAAAAAACTTGCATTACTAGTTCAGTCCAGTAGTGACCTAGCACAGTAGCATGCATGAAAAAAATTGAGTTTACATGAATTGTAAAACAAAGGAACAAACCACAACATGCAAATAGCAAAGCAAGTAAAAACTTTGTCACAATTCGTAAAATCAGTCACCGAAAGTATACATATCTTTCGATGATCTTGGTATAATGCTGTATGAGACGTGGCCCATGAAACTTTAACCACAGGCCGGTGGTGACTTGGCCTATATTGTTGCCACACACGGTTATAGCTAACTTTACCTTAAAAACTGTTGAGGCCAGAGGGCTGCAGTTTGCAATGTTTGATGTTTGTAGGGGGGATGACCAACATACCAATTTGAAGCCCTCTAGCCTCAGTAGTTTTTATGATCTGAGGGCAGATAAAAAACTACAGATGGACAGACAAAGCCAACACAATAATCTTCAATAACTAACGAATACATAAAAAAGAATAAGGTAAATGAGGTCAGGATGGCTCCTCAGTTTATGATAGTGGTGGAACCACCAGGGCTTATTACAACATGGTAAATGACAGAAGTAAATACATGAACAAACAAATGGGCCCAAGGTGGCTCCTCAGTTTATGAAACTGAGGGAACCACCAGTGCTCATTACAACATGCAAAATGACAGAAGTAAATACACAAACAAATAAGTGGGCCCTAGGTGGCTCCTCAGTTTATGAAGATGGTGAACCAATCAGGGATCTTAACAAGATTATTTTTATACAACCTAGATTAGCTAACTATCTATGGCCATTGGTTATATGTACATGGCACTGTGGGTTGGGCACTAATGTCAGGAGAGCACATCTGCTTGTTATTGTCCGTGCTTCAGGTGCTAGACCTTCCAGTGGTGATATGGGAGGATCTAGGCCCTTGATACCTTCAGCCTTCCAGTCATTTCTTGTAAGAAGTTCTGGAGTAGCTGTTAATAAAGTTATGAAGATGATTTCTCAAAGAGAATAGGTGTCCAAACTCTGAGTTTCAAAAGAAACCTTAGCAAGATCTTCACTATAGGTGTCATAGAATTGATGGCATCTTGGTGAATTTTTGAAGGGACAGTTAAGATGTGTACCTGGGGTTACGCCTAAATTTGTTGTAGTCACACCTAGGTCAACAGGGCAATGTGTTGCGTGTGATCAAAGGCAGGATCAAGCACTTGTGGGACATTTACAGGAAAATTTGGCAGGGATAGGTTGGCACTAAGAGAACAAGATGTATAAGACAGAGGAAGATGGAGAAGGCTGACTAGAAACGGTGACCCCAAATAGAAATGGGAAAAGCTGAAGGCAGAGAAGAGGAGGAGTAGAAGGTTGGCACTAATTGGCACTTATCGTATGACTGATGGCAATGAATGAAGGTTCACTTGATGAAGGTACTGTAGTTTCTGTTGCCATCTGTGAAACTAGTAGCACAGATGTGGCACTGGAGGTGCCACTTCACTTGGGAAAGGACTGAACTCTGGTAATGGAAGAGGATCTGCTGCTTCGAAGGAATGTTCTATGACAGGTGCATTAAGGTCAGTTGAATATGTTTCTGAAGCAAGAGTGCTACCTCTATGCTCTGTTGAAGAGGCTGGCCCTTCTTTGTCAGTACTGGCACTGGTACTATGGGAGTGAAGTGTTCTTTTTGTCTCTGGCTTATGTAACTTAACAGGCTGCTTAGGAATTAGGTGCATACTGGAATATCCTTCATTGGGAGGCGGAAATCCCCTGGATGCAGGAGGAGTAACTCCCCAAAAAGGACTCTGGGAGAGAGAACCTGGAGGTGGGCGGAAGGTGTCAACTGGCATGAAAGGCAATAAATCCCGCTATAACCACCTGTGGAGGTGATGCATAGAATGACCAGTGATTTTTCTACTGACACTAGCAGTGTGTTGTGAGCACGCAACCAATCTGTAGTTTGTATGGGGTTGATCAATGTGCTAGTGAGGGAGTGCTGGTGGAGTAATAGGTGTACTCACAATTAACAGGCATTAGATCTGAGACAGGAGGAAGGGGCCTGGCATGATTCTCATTGGCACCAGCTTCTGCTTTGTGCATTAAACTTACTATGGCTTCACCTTGGGCTTCTACAAGATAGTATAGCCTAGACATCTGTTCAGTGTACTGTTCATTAAGCTGTGCAACATTGTTGGCTAATTCTTTTATACTACGGCTTTTCATCAAGTCACTACTAGCCGAGTGAAATGACTGGTTTTGCTCTGGTGGAGCAGGACTAGGATTTACATCTTTGTTCCCAGTTTATTGCAACAATTCCAATAAACTACTTTACATGATCCTGGCAAGGTCCCCAGTGTTATGGTTGCTAGCTGGAGGGCTTTATTAAGGACTTGCAAGCATAATTAATCATAGGTTATAAGGGAAATTCGGAGGTAGTCAGTCAGCAGTAAGACACTAGGTACTGGCAAATGTATTTACTAAGTACTTGTGTAAAATAATAACAAAGGGAGCACAATAGAGGACAAATGAATATTTCATGTACAAGCAGGCCCCGGTTATTGGTGGACTTTGTTACCAGTGATCTGGTTTTATGGGGCTTGTCTGGTGCTGAAAATTGGTGATTTTCGGTGTCATAATGCGCAGATTTCCTGCACCTGCTCCTTTTAACATGTGGGGAAAAAACTGTTTCCTGTTCTTTGCTATATATATATATATATATATATATATATATATATATATATATATATATATATATGATATACATACACACACACACACACACACACATATATAATATATATATATATATATATATATATATATATATATATATATATATATGTATACATAAAGTGTGTGCATGCAAGCAAACACGTAGGTTAAGTCACTACGCATACAAATGCAAGAATCCCTCTATACTTATCAGTCGTCTAATGGCTGATCAAATGTCTTCCATCCATTTGATTAATGGCGGAAGGTTTAGCAAAAGACGTTGGCTTAGTTATGTGATCCCTCTATACCATAGGCTACAATTTTTCTTGTCTCTCTTGATGGATGATGACTGAGTACTTGATCGCTCTAACACGCAGTCAACCATTCAGTCAGTAATAGTTTTCTGTAGTCAGTTTGGGGACAAGGGTATGTCGATAATTCTCATATAGTTCAGAACTAGTTTATATGTGTAAGGTTTGGGAAAACGAAAAGCCTGCTTGGCTATTCCTTTCTTGGCTTACAATTCTAATTCATATAAGGCATTATTCGATCAACCTAGGTTAATATATTATATATATATAATATATATATATATATATATATATATATATATATATATATATATATATATAGATAATAGTTATATATATATATATATATATATATAATATATATATAAATTAAGGTTTTTTGCCACGACGGAAAAAATGAAAAAGCGAGATAGCCAAGTACTTTCGGTCCTGTTCGGACCCTTTACTGAGGCAAACTGATTTTACAGAGAACGACATAGTCAAAAGAAGGCTTAATATACAAACTGACACTACATGATTAGCAATAAGGGCGATTTTCATTCTACAAAAAGGAGCCGCCGCCTGAGGGTAGCCACACCTTGAAGGATACACACAGTAAACAAGTGATTCTTCCAGAAAACAGTACATTTTGAAAAAACACGGGAGCATATACAATTTAATATCATGAATTTTTACACAAATTTTCCCCCCCAAAATTATTATTAATGAAAAGATGAAAGAAAATATAAATATATATATATCGAGCAAGAGAAAGAGGGAGAGAGAATATCGAACCAGAGAGAGGAGCGAGAGAGAGAGAGAGAGATAACTATATACATGTGGGACTAATTTATTAGTTGTTCATTTATTTTAAGGTCCTTCATAAACATCTTACAAATATATGGGTCCAAATGGTACATTCCCAGACTAAGATTTAGGTTGTTTTTATTAGTGATTTGTATAATTGCTGATTCCAGTAAATTTCTTGAAACATAATCATTAGATCTAGCAATTACCGAGGTATCACCCCCATTAATACAATGAGATTTTTCACTCAGATGGATAAACAGTGCATTTGAAGTCTGGGCTGTTCTAACTGAATACATATGCTGCTTAATACGTACACATAAATTTTTTACTTGGCTGACCAATGTAAAACAATGGGCAATCTTTACAAGGAATTTTGTAAATAATGTTATTTGTTACGGGACTATTCTTAATTAGCATATCTTTAATGGTATTGTTATAAGAGAACACTACATTAACATTAAACGATTTAAATATTGATTTTATGGTTTCAAATCCACGAAAATAAGGTAAGCTAAGTACAATTTTAGGCATTTCTTATTCATTAATAGCAACACTATAAAACTTTTTGTGAGCTTTTTGATAACATAAATCAATTAAATGAGGTGGGTAGCAGAGATCAAGAGAATTCCGGATGTATGAATTAGATACAGTTCCTAGTAGCGGGGATAACAGTTTAGTAAGATATTTAGATAGTTTATAAGCAATTGATCCTACAGTACTAATAATTGGGCGCATAGGTTTGTTTTCCTTATGAGTTTTGACTAGGCCATATAAATAAGGTAATGAGGGACACTTTACAGTTAACTTACACAAAAGTTCTTTTTTATCTTTAAGAATTTGTTTGATATTAAAGTTTTTTATTACTTGGTCCAACGGATTTTTTGCGAGTTTTTTTTTAAAGTTATTTCATCCTCTAGTACAGTATGCATGCGTGATATGTAGTCAGTTTTGTCAAGAACCACTAAACTATTAGATTTATCAGCCTTGGTTTATGTTATCAAAAAGCTCACAAAAAGTTTTATAGTGTTGCTATTAATGAAAAAGAAATGCCTAAAATTGTACTTAGCTTACCTTATTTTCGTAGATTTGAAACCATAAAATCAATATTTAAATCTTTTAATGTTAATGTAGTGTTCTCTTATAACAATACCATTAAAGATATGCTAATTAAGAATAGTCCTGTAACAAATAACAAAATCATTTACAAAATTCCTTGTAAGGATTGCTCATCGTTTTACGTTGGTCAGTCAAGTAAAAATTTATGTGTACGTATTAAGCAGCATATGTATTCAGTTAGAACAGCCCAGACTTCAAATGCACTGTTTATCCATCTGAGTGAAAAATCTCATTGTATTAATTGGGGTGATACCTCGGTAATTGCTAGATCTAATGATTATGTTTCAAGAAATTTACTGGAATCGGCAATTATACAAATCACTAATAAAAACAACCTAAATCTTAGTCTGGGAATGTACCATTTGGACCTATATATTTGTAAGATGTTTATGAAGGACCTTAAAATAAATGAACAACTAATAAATTAGTCCCACATGTATATAGTTATTATTTCTCTCTCTCTCTCTCTCTCTCTCTCTCTCTCTCTCTCTCTCTGGTTCGATATTCTCTCTCCCTCTTTCTCTTGCTCGATATATATATATATTTATATTTTCTTTCGTCTTTTCATTAATAATAATTTTTGGGAAATTTGTGTAAAAATTCATGATATTAAATTGTATATGCTCCCGTGTTTTTTCAAAATGTACTGTTTTTTGGAAGAATCACTCGTTTACTGCGTGTATCCTTCAAGGTGTGGCTACTCCTTTCAGTAGAGTGAAAATCGCCCTTATTGCTAATCTTGTAGTGTCAGTTTGTATATTAAGCCTTCTTTTGACTATGTCGTTCTATGTAAAATCAGTTTGCCTCAGTAAAGGGTCCGAACAGGACTGAAAGTACTTGGCTATCTCACTTTTTCATTTTTTCCTTCGTGGCAATAAACCTTTATTTATACATAGCATCACGTTTTATATACTTTGTGATCAAGTTATTCATATTATATATATATATAATATATATATATATATATATATATATATATATATATATATATATATATGTGTGTGTGTGTGTGTGTGTGCGTATGTGTATGTGTATATCTTTGATTTTAAATCACAAAGAAATTAAAAACGTGATGATTATATGAACAAAGTTACAGCCATGAAGGAAGATTGAAACACTAGAGATGCTAAAAGTACTTTTCGTCTTATTACCAAGTAGTCACAGCATATAAAGCTATATGATGATGATGTTTTTGATTAAGCTGTCCTTTTTCCAGCACGGACTCTTGCTCATAGAGCAGCTCGTAGGTCATGTTGAATATTTTTGCAGATTTTTAGGATATGAGATTCACCTTTTTGATCATATTAATTTTCAAGTGAAATGATGTACATGAAAAAAGTTAAATGAAAGGTTAACAGGCTATGTCACAAATCCCTTTGAGCCCTAAGGCATCCATGAATAGGAGAAAAAGATCAATAGCAGCGAGTGCTGGCGAGTCAGAGATAGCCAGCAATGAAAAGTGAAATATATATCGTAGAAACGTAAAAAAGCTCAAATCTATTGGGTTAAAGTACCATTTTTCATTACCCGAGAAAGGAAAAAAAAAAGAACCGATCGTTAGTAATAGAGAACGACGAAAAAAAATATATAGATAACTTTTAGAGACAGTAGCAAAGAGGTTAGTAAAAGCTTAAGTGGTAGAGCGACAGTTGAAAATTTCGGTCGTTAGACGTAAGGCGGCCGAAAACGAAGGAGAAAATAGGATTGTTTAGTAGTATAAAATATGTATAGTTGCCAACCAAATAGTTAACTACTATTAAGCGGTTAAGTAACGATACTATTCTTCGAGGACGTAGTGTGGGAGTTCTATCTCGTATTGCTTGGCATCGTTGGAGAGATCGTTTATCAATTTTTTGTATTCCGTTATGCTACTTCTATTTGCTTCTTTAACAGCTTTGACTATGTATCCTCGAAGCTCTTGGTGGGTGAGATCTTGTCTCAGTAGATCATTGGAACACAAAGGCAGTTTTTCAGTTTTCATTGTCTTCGTCCTGCTTCGACACGCAGAACAGTTACTGCTGGAGGTGTAGGGTTTGGGGGAATGATCTCAGGGGTTGGAGGAGGTTGGTGAGGGAATGGGAATGTAAAGGCCTGTCCACACGACCGGGCCTGATCGGCGTGCTCCGGGGTTGACGGGCAAATTCTGGCGGACTTATCCGTGAATGTTGTCCACACGGGAGAGGTGGGCGTGCCCGACGATGCCAATTGTGTGTTCAGTGCGGTACGATAAACATGGTGCCTACCGCAAAGAAGAAGATAGTGTAGCATGATAATTGCTTTGTGTATGATGAAAAGGAAGAGAATATGGTGCCAAGAATGGCTCGGTAAAAGAAATGTATATGGTTACCGTACGTCTGCCAGGGTCGAAGCTCAAGCCATCGGGCACCACCATGGTGATTTTGCTACAAGACCCATGGGGCAATTTGACGGTTTGCCCGTCAAGTCTGCCCGTTAGAGGGGAAGTCCGCCGATAAGGCCCGATCGTGTGGACAGGCCTTAATGCCGGGTTAGAGGAGGTTGAGGAATATGTGGTGCAGGAGGCAGATTCGTTCTTGAGTGGAATCTGGGGTTGATTGGAGGTCTCCTGGGCTGCGATGGTTGAAGCTCTTGAGGTCTTGCAGGTGGAGGAGGGATGCCCTTCATCTTCCAAATCTTTTCTAGTCTGGCAGGACATCCCTTAAACCAAGCATAGTGCTGTTGCTTGCAGTTGGGGCATCGGGCAACAGTGTGGCCCTTTGCCTTGTATCTCGTTAGGCACACTTCTATTTTGTGCCTCTGGCTGCATATCCCGCATATGTGGTGGGACGTGCACTCGTTTTTATGATGCCCGAACCTCTGACACTTGGAAAACATCTCAAAGGTTCTGGTATGAAGGCTTCAGTCTGGTACGCACCGAGGATCACAAGGCTGACCATGGTAGGTATTTGTCCTTTAAAGGAGACTTTGATTTTCATTGTTTCTTCACTAGTCTTAGCTGTACTTCTGATGGCGCTCATGATGTTGGGCACTTAGGGATTCGATCGTTAATGACGTATTTGGGGACTTTACTGATCATCCCCTTCATGATTTTTTCGGCAGGATCGAGTAGCAAACACAATCTGTCGTTCTTTAGCAGCTCGGCCGATTTCTGATCCCTTCGAGTGATGGTGAATTATCCCATCAGGTTCGGTCTCCCTCTTGATTTGAGACTGCCTTGACGAAGTTATGCATTTTCAGCTGACTGCTGGAAATGCATAGCGGGCAAGAGGGCTTTCGAACTGGGAGTAATATCTCCCAGTTCGAATCCAAAAGTCTCAATTTTCCTCTTACTTAAATTTGTTTCCACTCTTCTACTATCTTTAACTCAGTTGCTCAACCTAGCTGTCCCCCCCCTCTTCACTAAAACCTTCTTACAGGTTGGGCAGGGGCTGGGCTTTTTTCGCATTGGCTCTTTCTTGATCCAAATGGCAGAGACTGTAGAGGTTTGGTCCGCCTCTCGAGTATGTTTGGACCCTGAGGATGTTGATATGATTTAATAGCAATATCCATCGGGGCGGAACTACCTATGGGGGACTAGCCTGCGGAATCCGGGGAGGTATAGTCTCTACGGTAGGACTCTCGGCATTCTTTTCGGTGTGCCCTCTATTGTAACATGAATGGGGATGATTGCATACTAGTATGCCCTCAGGTCCTATCAAGCGGGTTTTGCTTACACTTGAGCCACTCATGTTATGGTAGAGCTATCCCTTCGGGGTAGGGTAGGGAGTGGACATATGGGAGTCAGTCTCTGCTGAGTGTCTTTGGTGAGAGAGGGGTTGGTGTGGGGGGCCTGGTTTTCTGCCTGATTTGCAGTAGGTTTTTCAAATTTCTGCTGAAGGATTAATGAATAACGACCCTATGATAAACTCCCCCGGACAATGCGACCTCTTGACACTACCCTCCTCTTCGACCTCTGGCACGGACAAGGACAATCCTATAGAAAATTCAGTTGTACAAAAGACGACCCATGACAAGACCTTGAATGTGGCTATGGAAAGTTCTAGCAGTGGTGAGAGAATAATTTATGTTGATAATCTCTCCTCAGACTTCAATTGTTTTACGTTTATGGAAATGTTTGGAAGGTTTGGTGAAATTAAAGTCAAAGTATTGTGAAACTAAAGATTTTGCATTTTGGAGGGTTTGGATTGAGTTTACAACTCATAATAATGCCATGAATGCTTTCAAGTGCTCAACTAAGGAAAACTTAAAATGTATGTTAATTTATAAAATGCCCCAAAATATTGAAGTTGATTCCTTTTATCCAGCAAGAGTCAGTCAGGAAACTACAGATGGGAAATGTAAGGTGAGGACATCTTTACCTGCCCAGGTGGATAATTGTTTCTACAAAATCAGAATTTTGCAATCTTTTCCACTTCAGGAAACATTTGAGAACATTGGCAGGAACAATGACCAACTCTGATATTACGAGGTTTGGAAAGAATAGTTTTTTGGTTCATGCTAAGTCTTATAGACAAGGTCACATGATTTCTAAGTTGAAAAATACTGATATGATAAAAGAGGTCAAACCACACTATAGTTTTAGTTATGCCAAGGGAGTAGTATTCAGTCAAGACCTATATGAACTGCCTGACGAGGAATTGCTGGAAATGTGTGATGAAAAAGTGTGGAAGATTTTCAAGGTTCCAAGATCAAGAATGATTATTTTCACTTTTAATAATGATCAAGTTCCTGATTATATATATGTTGACAAGGAGAGATTTCATGTTAGACCTTTTAAGCATAGACCACTCCAATGTTTCATGTGTTTTGGATATGGTCACTCGGCAAAGATATGTACTAGGAAACCAGATAGGTGCCTGCCTGCTCCTTACAAAAGCATGAAGGTGTATGTACTACCACCCCAGTATTATGTATAAATTGTAAGGGAAATCATAATGCAAGGCATAAGGAATGTGAGTCATTTAAAAAAGAAGTGTTAGCCATAGAGAAAGCTCATGCTGAACATCTAAGTATTAGCCAGGCAAAAAGACTTTTGTTTCCAAGACCTCAATATAGTGAAGTAGTAAAAAGTGGAAAATCTAATATAAAAGATCTATCTAGAATACCAACTTCAAAGTCAAAGCTTCAGCTATCCCATTCTGAGCTCGAAGTACATTCAGCATCTCCGCCTTCATCCAAGAAGGCCCCTTTGTCCCCTCCCGATGGGCCTCCTCTGGGCTTCTGGGAGGTCTCTCGGGCTTCTAATGTAGAAGCCTCACAGGCAGCCTCGCTGCCTGATCTGGGTATGTCCCAGAATGACACCTTGATCAGTGCACCTCATAAGGCGCAGGTGCACGCTGCAGAGATGGTGCCTCTTAGAAATAAGAGACCCCGTACTCCATCATCATCTCCACCTATATCCCCACACCATAGTAGGTTCCCAAGAGAGGAAATAGATGGTCTCTTGAGGATCTGCCTAGTTCCTCTTTGAAACAAAGACCAAGACCAAGTCTTTCCAGACCAGCCCAATCCAAGTCCAAAAAGTAAAAAAAAAAAAAAACCTAATAGTAAATAATGGCTCTATGTCAGTGGAACATACGAGGTTTCCATTCAAACAGAGAACAGGGTTCCCGAGGGTCCTTTTTCAAGGAGCATAATTTAGCTGCCCTTTGTTTGCAAGAGACTAAAGTTGGTAATGTTTCTCCTAATTGTGGACAAAACTTTATTTTTCACAGATCTCCACCACCTGTAGGTGAACGTGCTCATGGTGGTACATGTATTATTGCGGCCAAGTCACTACCACAAAAAGTTATCCAATTAGACTCCATATTACAAGCTTGTGCAACACAGATTTTCATCAACAAATGGGTCACTCTGTGCTCTCTTTATCTAGAACCTGGCCTAGAAACTCGATTGGTGGACAGAGCTGGCAATCCAAGACAATTAGAGGTTGAAGATTTGCAATCACTTTTAGATCAAACTACCCTCAGCCAATTTCATCTGATGGGGGATTTCAATGCAAAAAACATACTTTGTGGGGGAAGGTAGGTGTGATCACCGTGGTCTTATAATTGAAAGATTAATAGATTGCAATGATGTAGTTTTAATGAACAACGGTTCTCCTACAAGGTTTGATGTAGCCCATAACTCTTGTTCAGCAATTGATCTTACAATATGTTCGTCGTCATTACGATTAGACTATAAGTGGTCAGTGGATGAAAATCTCTATGGGAGCGACCACTATCCCATCCATCTTAAGTATGTACAAAATACACCCTCCCCATCATTGCCTAGGTGGAAGATAAAGGAGGCAGATTGACAGCTGTATGAAAATCTACCCAAGTCAGTCGTAAGGCCAATGAATTTCCTTGCCCCTCGGCTGCCTATGAATATCTCGCTAGTATAATGATTGGAGGGGCAATGATGTCAATTCCTAAAACATCAGGGAAACCCCGTCGTCCACTGGTACCTTGGTGGAATAATAAATGTGCCTTGAGTAGGAAAATTGCAAGAGCCAGTTACAAGCGATATCGAAGGCGACCTGTCTTGGTTAATAGAATAATATACAAGAAAAACCTCGCCAAACAAAAGCAAGTTTTTAAAGAAGCAAGGAGGGAGTCCTTCGTTAGGTACATATCAGAATTAAAGTACGTATACTCTCCACTTTCTCTGGTTTGGGATAGAATCCGTAAATTACTAGGGAAATTTTCCCCCCCTTCTCCTTTACCTATTTTAAAAATCAACTTGGTAGTTATATCGGATGCAAGAGAGGTGGCAGAGGCCTTTGCTCGCCACTTTTCAAGCATTTCAAGCCCCAGTCACTACTCCCCTGAATTTCGCAATATTAGAAACATGACTGTAGTTAATCCGCCTGTTTGTTCAAATTCTGAGGCATATAACCTTCCATTTAGTATTGTCGAATTCGAATATGCCTTATCTTTGTCCTCTCCAACATCACCTGGAGAAGATGATATTATTTATGCAATGATTTCTCACTTACCTCTGGAGTCAAAAAAATTCTTTGTCGATGTTTTAAACGAATTCTGGTGCTCAGGGACTTCATATAAGTTGTGGAAAAACTCTGTTATAGTTCCTTTTTTAAAACCCGAAAAGGACCCTAGTCATCCCAAAAGTTATAGGCCTATTGCTCTTACCAGCTGTGTCTTCAAGATTTATGAACGAATGGTGAATTTTCGTCTGATATGGTTATTAGAAACAAAGAACCTGTTGTCGAAGAGGCAATTTGGCTTTCGCAAGAATAGAAGTACATTGGATCCCTTATTATGTCTCACACGTGAGATTCAGAATGCTTTTTGCAGTCCAAAAATCAACAATTGCCGTGTTCTTTGATCTGGAAAAAAGCATTTGATACTACTTGGGAGGGTTGGTATTTTAATGGCAGCTGGTTAATGGCGTATTGGTGGTAATATGTTTAATTTTGCCAAAGACTTCCTGTCTGACCGGTACCTTAAAGTTAGAATTGGCTCTACCTTCTCATCAGAGTATCTTCAGGAAGAAGGCATTCCACAAGGGAGTGTGCTTAGTCCAACCTTTTTTAATATTGCCATTAATGGTTTACTTGAACATCTCACCTAGTTGGAGTAACTGGTCAAGCATTCGCGGATGATATTGTTATCGTCTGTAGTAGAGCTACTGCAGTTGAAGCTTGTACTAAAATTCAGTTTGCAATTAATGCTGCTACTTCCTGGGCTAATAGTAAAGGTTTCAAATTTTCTGCTGAGAAAACTAAAGCTATACGTTTTTGCAGAACACGAAGAAGAGAAGAGATTCCAACCTTATTTTTAGAAGGTTCTATCTTGCTTTATGAAGATAAAGTCAAATATTTAGGAATTATTTTTGACAAAAAATTGACTTTTGCTGAACATATAAATGTGACTGTAGTAAATGTTAAACAGCGGTGCAATATTCTTAAAGTTGTTAGTAACCTGAATTTTGGAGCCGACCGTACTACTTTATTAAAAATTTATCAGGCACTATGCTTGAGTAAGATTGATTAATGGATCTCATGGTTTATGGCTCTGCATGTAAGACCTTGTTAGGTAAGCTGGATGTAGTACACAATATGGCATTGCGTATTTGTACAGGTGCTTTTAAAACGTCTCCTGTTGAGAGCCTTTATGTAGACTCTGGTTTTCTTCCTCTTTTCATTCGGAGGGAGGAACAAGGTCTCCGATATTTGTCAAGAGCACTAACCTCTCAATCTAATCCAAATTTTAAGTATATAAAACATCCTGTTGACAGAGCACCAACTAAACCTACATTGCCTAAGCCCCTTGAGTTAGATTAAACATAAGTGCGAGAGAGGTAGGCCTTATTCCTCCACTGGTTATGGAAACTACATTTTCTAAATTCCCTCCTTGGTGTAGGCCTCCTTTAGATATTTGCCAAGTTAGAGACAACAAAAAGATCAGCTCAAGTGTTTTCAGCTTAAAAAGTAGCTTCTTGGCCCATGTTTTCTGAGCATAGTAACTCGATTGCTGTATATAAAGATGGATCAAAATCAGCAAATGGAGTTGGATGTTCTGTCATCGTCGGTGAGAGAACAATTACAAAAAGCCTCCCTATTAAATTCTCAATTTTTAATGCAGAGATTTTTTGCTATTTTGTTTTTTTTTAGCGTTTTTGGGGGGAAATTTTTATTTTTTAGTACAGGTAGCACTGGGGACTCTTATATTATTTATTGTGATTCCCAGAGTTCCCTAGCTGCACTCCAGAAGTTGACGCCATCTAATCAACTCGTCCAAGAGGTGCAGGATTGGCTGGTCCTCCTGCATTCTCGAAAACGCATCGGTGTGAAGTTTTGTTGGGTTCCCTCGCATGTGGGAATTCGTGGTAATGAGCTGGCTGATACAGCCGCTAAGCAGGCAGCTTCCTCCCGGGCTTCCCACTCTGTGAGGGTTCCCTGTGAAGTTATAAACTTTTTTATTAAATCATTTTGTAGGACTAAGTGGCAGAATCACTGGTCCAACTTGAATAGTAATTTAAAGCTGAAATCGATCAGACCTTCTGTTCATCCCTGGTCACCTTATGTTGGGATGGATAGAAGATCTAGTATAGTTTTAACACGCCTGCGTATAGGCATACTTTTTTAACTCACCGGTATCTTTAACTAGTGGAGCAGAGAGGCAGGTTCCTCAATGCTCCAATTGTAATGTTGGCATTACAGTGAGGCATATATTTGTTGACTGTCCTCTTTATTTTAATCATAGACGTCGGTTTGGTTTCACCAACAAACCTTTGTCAGATATTTTAGGAGAGGGTGCTCCCGTAGAAGAGATTTTTAAATTTCTTAAGGAAATCCATTTGTTTTATGATATTTAATTTAGTATTTTAATTTGAAGTTTATTTTAATAATTTGGATTAATTATGTATACCTTTTTTAGTAAATATATCTTGTTGATATATATGCGCTGAATGGCCTTTGGCTCCGGCGCGTGGCAAATGGCCACAAAATTTATAAATTCAATTCAATCAGGTTCGGTCTGGCTGTGAGATTTGCTCCGGGGTACTTCTTTTCGAGGACCAGCACTGGTGCATACGATGTCTGGCCTTCGTTGGTTGCTGCTCTGATTATTGGTAGTGCAGGGAATTCGGTGTGACTGGTCGTATTCGGTGCAGATGTCGAGGGGAGCTGGTTGTTTCTGGTGTTGTAGGGTAGAGCTTTTTTTTTCTGTTTTTTCTTTTTCTTAAGAACGGTTGCGAAGCCCTGGTGGTCGTCGAGGGCTGGTCCTCCTTAGGGATACCAGGCGAGAGGGGTCTTATTGAACTCGTCGTCGACGTGTCAAAGAAACACAAAGCACTAAATAGTCTTAAAACAATAACGAGAATTATTACGCAAGACGAAAAAGATAAACAGGAGCAAGGGCAAATATAAATGGTGGGTACAAGCCAAGGGAATACTAAAAGGTCGGGAGGTCACAGAACGGTCAACAGATTAAAATCGAAATCTACTTATTGGTAATCCTCTTTATTCTATCTTTAAATTCCTTCTGCAACTTATGTTTTATGACCGGGTCAAAAGAAAATAATCCTTGACTTACATTAAAATTATTCACCCAGGTTAACTGAATCAAAACAGATTCTAAAAAGTTCCTTGAAATAGTTTCGTTCAACGTCACAATATTCGGGTTTGCGTCCAATGTATTCTGTGGGACCTTTCACTTAAATGTAAAAATAAGAACAGTTCAGACAAATAATGCTTTATCTTTATTTACACACATATATGTGTTCTATATATATATATATATTATAATATATATATAATATTATGTATAAATATATGTATATATATATAATTATGTAATATTATATGTTCAGTGTAACAATATTTTCACCATCATATTGGAGTGTGTTATACCGGACTAGGAGCAGAATCCGTATAAGTGGCAGTGACTCGATTTTTTCCCCCTGATAAAATTTTCTACTCGGTCTTTATGACGGCTCAATATTACACGGACACGAAGCTCAAGTACTTATCTGGCTTGGGTATTTACCAGCAGAGACAACGCAGATAACTCTTCTCATGCGGTCTGTTTTAAGAATTCTAATGGTTTTTTTTCGTGCGAGACATTAAGTTCAGTGGTACAATTGTCATTGCTTAGAATATTCATATATTTTGACCAGCAGAGTTTTCACGTGCTGTACGTGTTAGAATATGAAATGTGCCATGTTGATTAGAATATTGGCACTAAAATTAGAATATTTTAGAGCATCATTGATACAAGATGCTGTATACTTGGTTGTTTGTCATGACTAGACCCAAAACTGTCACTTCGTACCACACTGGATAAAAGCACGAGAGATTGCAGACTAGAATTATTTCTAGTTATAGAAGTGACCGGAATCTGCTTACATGGTTTTGATTAGAATCCATACAACGGCCAATTCAGAGACTCATTCCTTCCCGCACCAGTAGCCAGAAACCTCTCAGTCGTCAGGATGGAGTCTACATGCAAGGGCGTTTTTGTTCCTGTGCTTGAAGTAATTGCTTTCTCTAATCCTTAGTTCCTTAGGAAGTATTGACCTTGGTTCTAATCGAAGCAGAGTCGGGGTTTTACATGCGGTGAAATCTCCTTGCGAGATTGTAAGTCTTTTACGCTTTTATGACTGGATTCTTGACGGACGCCTTGTAATGGAAATTTTGGTTAAGACGCTAGTTAATAGTATTGTATATGTACGCCTTGTGCATTTTGATGACATTGATAAAAAAAAACGGCTGTGCTCAGTAATGGCCAGAATCTTTGCCTTTGACGGTTACCAGAAAATTTGGATTCATTATTTAAATCCAAACTTTATGGAAAATCGTCTATTTGACTAGCTTTTAGTGATTCTCTCTCTCTCTCTCTCTCTCTCTCTCTCTCTCTCTCTCTCTCTCTCTCTCTCTCTCTCTCGGCAATACTAAAGCATGTTGGATACTATATATACTAGTATATATATATAGTGTATATATATATATATATATATATTATAGATAGATATTATATGCCACGAAGGAAAAATAAACGAAGGAGGCATATAATATCTTTATTTATGGATTTATCACGTTCCTAACTTTCGTGATTCAGTTATACACACACACACACACACACACACACACACACACACACACACACACACACACACACATATATATATATATATATAATATATATAGATTATATTATTTTTTGTAGAATCAGCTCTTATTGGCCTCGTAGCTTTGCAGCTAAGCCCCATCTACTGATTACGTCATGGCTATTCTTTAAGCTGATTGGTTGGCAAGTTTCGAAAAGTTGGTTAATCTGTGGTTCTTTTCTCTTCAATTATTTTGCAAAGGTTGTTTTATCGAAAAAAACGACGTGCTGATTATCAAAGGGAAACTATATTATACTATGAAATAAAATCATAATACACACACCTCCCTAAAAATGGTAAAAAACACGGGAAAATATGAATGAATTCAGGAGTGTTCCGCGATGCTGCAATGTTGTTTCGTGAATGAGGTTCACTTGAATGCGGAGGTGACGCAGAGATGTCTTGTGTTCGAATCGGTGCACTTGAATCACTGGACATTGACAATTACAGTCTGATATTGTCAAGCGTACTCACCATTCTAAATTTAAACATAAAGACTGTCTCAGAACTCTGCCGACTGGCATTTCATATTGATTTCAGGAAAGTTTACTACATTTCAAGTCTTAAAATCGATTTCATTAGAATTGTTTACACATTCGGAGGGATAACTGCACTCTACAAAACCAGAATTTAGCCATGTTTAATTAAAAGTTACAGTATGATAGGCTATACGAATCAAATTAGATATAATTTGTAGAGATTTTCTTAAGGACATTATCTCCTTTCGAAATAACAGGATAGTTAAAATTGACGTAAACATATAATATGTTATGTCTTTTTGTCGGTTCACGCAGCTTACGACCTTTGTGGTTATTTTAGTTTTTGTTGCTGCTGTTAATGTTACTTGCAGTGGTTTCGAAAAATTTTCAAATGAACCTGACATTTATGTAGAGTAAACATAGACCTAGTATTCATAAAATACTGGTGTATAGAATTATCTGCCTACTCTTGTTCATTGAAATTTAGTAATTTGTTTAAAATAAAAGCAATACATTTCTTTGTGTATATAGTTTCTCGTTAGGGGAGAGAGAGAGAGAGAGAGAGAGAGAGAGAGAGAGAGAGAGAGAGAGAGAGAGAGAGAGAGAATTTATTGACATATCTACATGAATGCCCCTAAAAGCAAATGGAATTTGGCCTACTCGCATACTGGTTTGGATAACCTCATACATAACCTTTTCAGCTATCATTTATTTTGTTTTTATTTCGTTAAGTATCTGATGATGCCTTCCTACCATAGCCTTCATTTTCACAGAAATGCTACAGCAGCCTCATATTAACTCATTGCAGTAATAAAGTTGATTTGGTTAAACCTTTTGTAAATATATTTTCAATACAGTTCATTGAGGGCAGTTTGATAGAGATGTGTAAGGCTGAAACAGTCCTGTGATTGATGTTTTGTGTAATCGGCTACATGCCCACAAGTTTTCTTTTATTCTCTGTGGTATAAGTGGCGTTACAATTACTATGGCCTTTCACGCATATATGTGTATTTGCACTTGTACATGTACATTCCACTTTATGCTTATACATTATATATCGCGGAGTTGAAACTACTATTCTCCAATTAAAAGCTAGTATATTTCCAAGAGATACTGTAGAAAACTATTTGGAATAAGAATTGAACGTGTAGGCCTATGCCCTGTCATTGCCCAACAATATAAGAAATTAACGTGTAGGCCTATACCCTGTCATTGCGTCAAAGTATAAGAAATTGACGTGTAGGTCTATGCCCTATCATTGCCTCAAAGTATAAGAAATTGGCGTGTAGGTCTGTGCCCTGTCATTGCCTCAAAATATAAGTAATTGACGTGTAGTTCTAATCTCTCAATTATATTAACACTTGACATGTAGGATTAATTAATACCCTTATATCGGAACTAGCTGCATAAGTCTGTTTCATTTCAATGACTATGGTTTATGTGGGATCGCTTATGTAGGCCAACACCAATTTAAAAAAAAGGCAGATGCTTGTGTATTTAAGCTGTGCACGATAAAAAAAATATGCAAAGACAAAATTATGCAAGATCTTCATAATGATATATCTTAATATTTCTTTTATCGGATGTATCAGTTGCATACTAAACTATTCTGGGAACTCAAATCTGTGGTGTCATAATTCATGCACAAAACTCAACATTACCGAACGTAGTCAAATCCGTACTGGTAATCATTTGGAGTATGGAGTTTTAACTATACTCTGTTTTTTCCATCTGTCCACCGCCTGTGGTGTTTGCGTATGGTATCACTGCGCCCCTGGCTTTAAATAGTTACGCTATATGTGAGTTTAGGTAAATTAAAGGATATCTGGGTGTACATTTGCTAATGAAAAGTGTCTTAATAATTTACTGTATGCGAATTACACCGTTAATATTCGAAATAGGATCTTGTTATTGTTGAATGTAAGTTGCCTTTTCGGGGTGGCGAATGGAACAGCCAGACGCGGTGGGGGGAGCCAGGTGGAGTGTGTTGTATTGTCCCCCTCTTTCCTCCCTCCCTCCAGGACCGTAATGCAACTTAAGCATATCACTCGACTGATAAAACATCTGTTCGCCACTTCATTTTTATGGGGAAGTATTCGTTTTTCATCACTCATTCTCTAGACAATTTTCCAGCTAGCACTGTTAAGTCTTTTCAACATAATTGTAATGTTGAATAAAAGGAGTAGCTAGTAATTTGTTTCAGTCAACTACGAAAAATGAGGAATTACCACAGAATCATGCACTGGCAGCAGACACTTTTATGTAAAAAAAAAATCCTTAATCATTTTTTCTTATAACTCGGCTCGTCATAAAGATATTGTCGGCATTGTATGTATGATTACCACCCCAATATTCTTAGCTGAAAAACGGTCTCGAGAAAGAATGGTGAAAAACGAATACTTCCTCATAAAAATAATGTGAACAGGTGATTTGTCTGAATAAGTTGTATCACGGTCCGGGAGGGAGTTATTGTGTGAGGGAGACGGAACAACACACTCAACTGTCCTTGAATTCTTGTTGTAGAATCTACTCACTGTCCTTGAATTCTTATTGTGCCAGCCTTCTACAGGGTTATATAGTTCATTTTTCATCTGCCATTGTTCTTTCGTAAGCATTCCTCATCTCAACTGGGTACCTTGATGGATGTCCTCGTCTTCTGTTACATGCAGGACGTCCGCGTATGTTTTATCCACATAAGTAGCAAAGTCCTCAAGCCGTATGAAACTATCGTGGTTTTCGTCGTTTAGCTCTATAGACCTTGGTTTAGCTCATCCAACAAAATTTCGAATGCTCCCACATCACCACTGGGACATGATTGTACTAGATTTTCCTGTATGATGACTGGCCAAAATGAAACAGATATAGACATGGAAACACGTTTTGGAAGGCATTTATAGCAGCCTTTTCGAAATCCAACATATTTGATGATGGTCGTCTTTCCATGTTTGGAATTTGCATTTCTCTTGCAGTTCCTTGGAGCCTTTGCAAAATGTCCAAGTAATCTTGTGTATTTTGCATGAGGACGTATATATACAAGAGGAAATACCGGCTCTGCCACTTTTCCAAGCAGTCCAAAGCTGGTAAAACATGCCTGGTACTACTACTTGTTAAGTTCCATCAATATACCACATAGTTGAGGAAAACCAGTAACGGACACTGTTTCCAGT
>NC_087216.1:33928372-33960872 GCF_015104395.2 Macrobrachium nipponense
ATCCCCAGCCTTAAACAAACCAATTACTGTAAATCTTCAAACGGAATGGGGGTTCGAAAGGCAGGCCACAATGCCGAAACCTTGTGATGCGGTTGGGATGTTGTGGTGGTAGGTGGGGGGGGGGGGGGGGGGGGGGGGGGGGGGGGTTTGCTAAAAGAGATAGATTAAAGAGGTGGTGATATCGAAAAGTCTCGCTTGCTGGTGCCTTTTTTTTTTTGGAGGGGGGTTGGGGTGGGGTGGGGGAGGGATAATGCAATTAGGGTCAAAGGATTCCTGTCGCTCGAGTTGCAGGTTTGGCAATCAAGTTGTATAAGTTGATGATATTTTGCTCATTTGAGAATACTTGTTTCCGTTTGGGCTCTTTAGCTTTTTATAAATATCACATCCGGTCTTGTAGGGATTCGTTTTGTGTATGTGTGTGTGTGTTTCTGCGTTTGTGTGCATGTCTTAAGTAAAACTTACTGCTGCTTTTCACTATACATGTGTATGTGGGCGCCCAAGTCTGTACACTCAGCGAAGGGGTTTGGTGCGATTAACAAAGATTTTTAGTAAGGTCGAGAGTCGCCCTATTGAGGGAATGCGTGTTGGCAGCCAGTTCCTCAGTAGTTTTTAAAATTTATATTTTAAAGTATTTTTTTCATTTTTTAGCATTCCATTATTGTTGAAATTTTTTTTACCAAAGACTTTTTTGGGTTTTGCTGGAAGTAGAATATATTTGCAAAACTGATGCTCAGCATCAATGCCTTTTGCAAGGTCGTTTAGACGGCGGGTCAGATTTGTTGTGCTATTGTTATGCAGCAACAAGGAGAAAGTTTTCCCAGCATTCAATTTGCTGCCATTGTTGCACGACAGTTGAGAGCGAATGTGTGGACTGAGTGCTTACTCAAACATGCTTGCACCCAGAGCGCGCGCACACCAAAACCCCATCACACACACACACACACCTGACATGGGTTTAAGTCGAAGAGACATGCGCTTGTTTTTCCTGCGCGGATTCTGCTTATTTACCTGCTGGCAGGAAAATGACTTATTGATAAAAACAAGATTTTACTGCCCAACGAAACGTGAAGCGGAATTTATGACGGCCTATATATGACGACGGATCGGGATAGGGTAAATAAATCATGCGGAATGACACTGTCGGTTTCTGCGATGCTGATTCGACGAAAAACGTCTTCCGTCACCTCCTCAAATCCCTCTCTTCATTGTGGTTTAGAAAGGTAGCCTACATAAAATTAATGAGCTGGATATGATCATATACTTCTTTAGATGCGGAACGTGTTATCTCGAGGCATAGAGATGTGCATAAAGTATAGGTGAGAATGAAAGAAAACACCTTAGATCCATTCTTAGCAGCAGCGGAATATAATTTTCATTTTATCAGTTAATTTGGAAGTTGCTTCTTTAAAATGCTTTGATGCATATGATCTAGTTACAGTGTCCCAGACCAAACAGAGGCAATAACACTGCATATGCAAATAAACGTTGACACTTCTGATAAATAAACAGAACGTAAACCGAGGTCACACTCACAATGGCTGTCAGACTGAGAGCGATGTTTGTTGATACAACTACCAAACAAAAGGGGACCTAGGATTATGATTTCCCTTGACTGGCAGACTCGGAAGCGCAATGTTCACAGAACAAGCCAAACAATAGCCGTCCACAGTTCCCGTTTTCCCGGAGTGACAGCTGTTGAAGGGCAATGTAAACAATAAGTGAGAACCAAGGGTTATACATTCTCCTTTTCGGACAGAAAAGACGGAAAGATGGAGGTGACTAAGTCCACAGAATAAAGGGCAGCGGAAGGACTTCTTCCAAGATGTGTGTGAAGTTTCCCTTTCTTTTCTTTGATGCAGGAGCCTATTGGGCAGAGGAACGGAGGGATTAATATTCTAATCTGCTCTGTCTCGAAGAACAAGGGGAAAAAGGGAAGAAGAAAAGCTGGTGTTAACCATAAATTGAAGAAATAGAATTACGTGTGGGAAAAACTTGGTAAAGAAAAATGGAAGGAGGTAGAGAATTCCTGATGTTACATAAGCGAGAGAACATAACAGGAGCCTTATAGCTTTCTTGATGCTTTTAGAGTCTGGCCATCTGATAAGGAATTAAGTCAAGTGTAGCCTGCACTTGACCATTTTCAAGCCATCCCACACCGGGAACAGTAATTCAAGAGATATCCCCCAAAAATACATCGCATCTAAAAGGTAGTACGAAAGAGTTCAGGTCTTACCGTGGTCAGGAATGGCTTGGGTACACGTCTCCCTAGAGCAGTGGCTCTTAACCTTTTTCAGTGCCCGTACCCCTTGATATCTCAGAGTTTCTCGTACCCCCATCCAATATTAATGCAATGAGAAGGATTAGTGATACAAACCTTACTGAGAAATTATTAGATGTATTCCATTACTGAACAAAGGTACTTTTTTTTATTTCAAATGGAGTGCCAATTAGTAGTATACAATGAATTGACATTATAACAGTTATTATGAGAGAGAGAGAGAGAGAGAGGAGGAGACGAGACGAGAGAGAGAGAGAGGAGAGAGAGAGAAGAGGAGAGAGAGAGAGAGAGAGGAGAGAGAGAGAGAGAGAGAGAGATACTACAAATACCTACCCTCGAGGTCGAAAGTTACTTCATCCTTAATTATTGTAGGCTTTGGCACGAGTAATTAATGACACGTATGTGCCGGATTATGGTGGAGGATCCTCCCGAGGTCTGTATGAGTATGAGGGAGGTCAACCAGCGGTACGTATGGAGAGACTGCCACCCAAAGTGGACTAAAGACATCAATCACACTCTTTTTATTATTCATTTTCACTTCTGCGTCGTGACTTCTCTCTCTCCTGCTTAAATAACGTTCTGTCTGTGTCTGCCAGCAGGCCTTTGTATACATTATCAATGTTGATGGTTTCACTTAAGTAGCGCAAGGTTTAGCGTAAGTGGTGCCTTCAGCTCACAGCTGGATAGAAGAGCGTTCTATCCCAAATTCAGACGAGAAACGTCTCTAAAATGAAAAAAAAAAAACTTGAGATAACTATTGACCAAAGCAATGAATTACTGAAATGGTTTTCGTTAGCTGTTATGGGTCGGAGCTTGATTGATTGATTGAATTTACAATTTAGGCCAAAGGCAAAGCACTGTGACCTATGAGGTCATTCAGCGCTGAAAAGGAAACTGACAATAAAAGGTTTGAAAAATGTAACAGGAGGAAGACCTCGCAGTTGCATTGTGAATCAATTGTTGGGAGAGGGTGGAAAGTAAGATGGAAGAAAGAGAATATTGAAAGGAGGCACAGTAAAAGGAAAGAAAAGGGTTGCAGCTAGGGGCGGAAGGGACGCTGCAAAGAACTTTTAGTAATGCCTACAGTGCATGAGGTGCACTGATGGCACTGCCCCCATACGGGGGTGGGTCGGAGCTTGGGTGGAGCAAGTGACGAACCAACAGACGTGACTGTTCAGAACTCCGAAATGTGTGCCGTCATAGAGGCTAGCCTAATTGAAAACTTTCTCGCTACTTTTCTATAAATAACTGTAAAATAACCGTCATTTCCCTGATGTGTTCTTGGGTGAAGAACGATGTCTCAATGAAATCCGATACCAAATGTTTTATTTTTCATAGTCTTATTTACATACTTTTGCTTTTTTGTTTTACTGTTTACTATATTTTCAAAGTTGGTTGCTATTTTGCCTTGGGTGACGCATGGTTGGTTTGGCCTTCAGTGCGTCTCGGCCACTTTTGCTATTCAAGTTTTCGTTTTAAGCCTTCAGTATGTATAAGGATTGTCAGATTTTCCTACCAACCCTTGACTGTTTTGAACCTTCATCTTTAAGCTCCTACCACTTGTAAGGCTTCACTTTTTTCCTTTACTATGCCGACAGAGCTCTTCAACTTTACTGTTTTCAAGTTATTCCATATTATGCCTTCAGTTTTTAGCTGTCATTGTTTATATGGGTCTTTCAGTGTTTCATCCCCCACAGCTTTCAAACTTCTGCCCATTTCTTCAATCTCCATTTTCTTAATCTTCACTCTCGCCTCATGCAATATTCTTCAGGGTTGTGAAAGCCTGTTCATTTTAAAGTAATGTTATGAAGAAATTTCTATTATCTGGACGTTAGTAAGTTTATTGTTCTTAATTGTTAGCATTTACTGACATTGTTTGCTCTGTGTTTTTTTGCATTTCATTCGTGGTAATTCTCAAGCCTTCGCCGATTTTTGAGCTGTTCTGAATTTATCAACTTTAGTTATTTTTAATTCCAGTAGCCTAAGAACTAATTTTTTCTTATTTTTAATCTTTCACAAATAATTTTATTTTGTTTTATTTTCAGACAATTTTTTTTTACCTTTTTGTCGTATTCTTATTCCTTGCTGATGATATTTCCTTAATTTTATTTTCATTAAATTTTAGTCTACCAATTTCATGTATTGTAGGTTACAGCAATCACCACTAAATTTTTCATTCCCTTTAAATGTATGAAATAAATAGTATTTTGATGACACCTTCCTAATTTTTTAGTTTTTTGTCGGAGGATTTTCTCCGACACTTCTGTCACTTCTTCCCTCTGCAATTTTCACCATTTAAAGCTTTTCTCTGTGCCTTTTCTCCAGCAGCGTTTATTTATTTATTCATTATTTTTGTTACCCATGTACAGCGTTCTTTAGTCAAGTCTAAAACCTTCACTTTATCCGTTTAAGGATTTATTAAAATAATGATATAGACCATGAAAGGCTTCAGTTGACAGAATTTGGACGTAATGCAAAATTATTAAAAAAATACTTGATTACTGTCCCAAGTCCAATACCTCTTTGTTGGATGAAAAAATTTTCAAGGGCTGTTATTTTGCATTGAGGACCTTGATTATTATATCAGTTTATATTATTACCTTAATTACCAATTTTTTCATTTTAATTCCTGTCATCCAACTCTTTGTTTTCGGCATTTATTCGGTATTCATATTTGGATTGTTGGCCGCCTTCGTGTGCATGGGTAGCCCCCAGCATGCGTGGTGGCCGGTAACGAGTGTTACGGGTAATAGCTGGTGAGAGCCTGGGTGACCAGCTTGTGAATGCCAGACACCGTTGGCACATCGGTAACCGTAACAATACTAGACTTTGCAAATGGAATTTGGGTTGAAGTCATGTCCGAAATCAACAACAACAGCAACAGCCACAGGCCTCATTGCTCGTAGCAGCTGGTCGTCATCAGGGCTTCATTACGGACTGTGGACCGCATAATTACGGAGCAAATGTCCAGGTTCATTAACGGCTAATTTAAATTTATTTTTTTCATTTCTGTTCTAGCTATCTGTGGTGGGTGTTGCGAACAATAAAGGTCGTTTCTGATCAACACCGCACACTTTGGTCATTTTATATAAAAACACCCCTGTATATTTGTGTATGTATATAATATATATAGTACACATTATATATAATTATAAATATATATTATATAAATCTAATATATATATATATATATATATATATTATATAATATATTATATATAGATATATGTATATATATACTACTATATCTATACTATATATGTATACTAAAACCAAGTGTTTATCCCTATAGTTGTAGTGTGAAGACAACAGATACTCTTGGGTAATGAATCCATGTTTAATGTTTGTAGAACTCTTAGACAAGACTCTGTTGAGCAAAGTACATTGTAAGCACGATGCAGCAACATAATTAATGGCATTTTCAACGGACAGATACAAGCGCAGATATATTATTTATATATTATATATATGATATATATATATATATATATATATATATATATATATATTATATATATAGATACTATATAATATGCCACATACTGCCGAAATAAATAAAGTAGGAAATTAAACGATAAAAGGTTCTGTCAAACCAATTTCGATTTAGGGAAATAAACCCAAATGACCAATTGGCCCTAATTCGCCATTTCTGGGAATGGGAATGGCGGCGGCGTTGGGAAATCCAGCTCCGGAAACTTTCTGGAATATCGGCTGGGAATCATAAAGCTCACTTATGTAGGAGCAGAATCGTGTTTCCATCATGCCCAGAATAACCCGGAATTAAGGAACTTGTTCCTTTCGGAAATTTAGTCTTCACGATTCAAACAAAGTCATGTTCATAATGCTGGGTCCACGGCTCTCAATCTCTCTCTATCTCTATCCTCTCTATCTCTCTCTCTCTCTCTCCCCGTACGTCTGTCCATCTGCTTGTGTGCGCGAGCGCGCGTCTTTCTTTCAGTTGGTGGCGATGATTCCGTACAACAAAAGTTGTATGAAATTAAAGATTTTAATCTTTCTTTAACATAATCACCGTAAACCACCTATATATATTACACTAACAGCGGTCTTTAATAATATAATAATCTTGACAATCATTCTTCCCCTCTCTTTCTCTGGCGGATGCGAACCACCTTTGGATATTGCTCGAAATATGTTCCTTATTTATAACATCACAAGTTATCTCTCTCTCTCTCTCTCTCTCTCTCTCTCTCTCTCTCTCTCTCTCTCTCTCTCTCTCTGTCTAATAATATGCAGATAATATCTGTCCTGGCTCTCCCCAGACCTTTTTTGGGCCGATATTCCTCCCAGAAACTTAGTTAATTAAGATGTAATGCTTTGCGTGTGGTGTTAATTAAATCTTAATGCTGAGCAGTTTAATGTATTCATAAATTCTCTCTCTCTCTCTCTCTCTCTTCTCTCTCTCTCTCTCTCTCTCTCTCTCTCTCTCTGGCACAAACGATGGATTTATAATCACACACACACACACACATATATATATATATATATATATATATATATATATATATATATATATATAATTGTGTGTATAAATGTGTTTATATATTATTTATATTATATATACACATACTCTAGCTGACCAACCCAGCGCTGTCCAGGAAAACTTAAATGACAGTCTACATGTAAGGGGAGGGAAAAGGGAAAGGGGAGGGGGAGGGAAGAGGGAATGCGAGGGGGAAGGTCAGGGGTGAACTGACATGCATTCCTGTAGTGACTGTCCCTTTTATCCAGGTATTACTGAGGTGAATGTTAATTTTATCCAGGTATTACTGTGGTGACTGTCCCTTCCTTTTATCCAGGTATTACTGTGGTGACTGTCCCTTCCTTTTATCCAAGTATTACTGTGGTGACTGTCCCTTTTATGCAGGTATTATTGTCGTGACTGTCACTTTTATTCAGTATTACTGTGATGACTATCTCTCTTATCCAGGTATTACCGTGGTGACAGTCCATTTTATCTAGATGCCAATATCCTGTCTTTCCTTTTTGTAAAGATATTACTGTGATGACTGAAAATAATTTTCATTAAGATGGTTCTATCGTCTCGAGTACACGAAGTGGGGCATGATATACCCGAAGAGTTTAATACTATCGTAAATAAAATGGAATGGGGGAATGGGAAGGGGACTTGGGTTCGGGCTTGAAATCTACCCTATTATCTAAACTGGATCAAATGATGGGCATGTTACAAATTTTGTAGATATGCAAGCAGTTCGAATTTCTGTTGCGCGCGCGTACACACACACACACACATATATATATACATATATATCACTCACAATTATTTTGTGCATCAATACCATTACTAACAGAACCTCATTTAAGCTTAATGGTATCTAGCAGAGATATTTAACCAGGAAAAGTTACAAGCTTTCTAGGAGGAACAGTCATTGTCAAGTATCCGTAGAATATCTCAGTTAGATACCATCCAGTTTTGACGAGGTCCTCTTAGTAAATGTGCGTGTTATATATATAGTATTTTATATATATATATATATATATATATATGTATATATATATATATATATATATATATATATAAATATATATATATGTGTGTGTGTGTGTTGTGTGTGTGTGTGTGCGTATACTACTATATAATATATATATATATATATATATATTATATATATAGTATATATATATATATACATATATATATATATACATATTTATATTTAAGTATATATATGAATTATTTATTTTATTTATTTATTGTCGTTTAAAGGATTTACACAATATTGACTAATATTACAGGATTTACGGAATGGGTTCCCGGTTTTTGGAAAGGTTTACGGGATAGAGATTTAATTTTACATATTGGTTAATTTCACTGATCAAGAGCCATAGTAGATCATATTCAGCAAATCTGGTTAAGGAGACGCTGGACTTGATTAAGGTTAAAGTCTTTTAAATCAAAGCTGCTTTCACCGCAGGATCTGGAAAGCAGGCTCAAAGGAATCTAAGAAGACGGAAGGAGGGACCATTCCCATTATGATACCTTTAGTACTTGAGCACGTGGCCTCACTGGTTCCTATATTTCTTGCACCAAAGATAGTATGTTTATTTTTTCTTATCAAAGAATGTTTTTTAGTGGTACTGTTTACAACGATTTAGAAGACAGAAAGGCAAAACTATATATATTAACACACATGCACTTACGCACGTACCATTAGAGAAGTAATTAGATAAGCTTAGAAACGTATGCTTATGTTAAACGAGAGAGAGAGAGAGAGAGAGAGAGAGAGAGAGAGAGAGAGAGAGAGAGAGAGAGAGAGAGAGAGTCAGTCATTAGGGTGCATGGTGGCGATCGCGAGCGGCCTCGGAAATGAACTTGCCCCAGGTCGAGCTAAGAAAATGACTGTACTTCGCAAATCATATTAATTTCCCTCAGGTTCGCAAATGACTCCCACTCCTGCATCCCCCACTCCCCTCCCAATTGTCCCCAACTGCCTTCCCATTTTGGGAGGTTTCTCTTGGAGTCTTGGGTGGAGGCGGACTGGGTGGGGGATTAGGACTCATGCGGACTCCATGTCCTTTGTTCCTGCCGCTCCTCAAAAACCTCCAATTATCCTCGACTTCCATCCTTCCCCCAACACTCTCTCTCTCTCTCTCTCTCTCTCTCTCTCTCTCTCTCTCTCTCTCTCTTTCTTGTGTGCGTATGAATTTGAATGTGTCGAAATCTTCAGCAAGAAGCAGTTTCAATGACATTAATTTTGGTTTCCTGAGAAAAGCAACAAAGCATTCATAGCCCCTTGTTCCTTCTGTGGTCCTCAAGTTCAGTCTGAAAAATTAAATTGTTGATAAATAGACATGCTTCATATTGGCTTATGTATGTGTTAGAAGAGCTGTCCCCCTCATCGAGTAAAATGTGCTGTGCTTTTGACTTGTACCCACACTGGAGCCCCGTGGTAGTTATTTCTTTTCATTGTAAAACAAATACCTCTCTTTGAGCTCTGCAGGTTTTTGGCAGTTCTGAATAGCGACATAATTGACCCTTTTTCTCCCGCATTCTTACCTGAATTGTACAGTATGTTTGAAACATTTACCTCCTTCATTCCTTAACCCTTCACCCGAATCCTACCTTTAAACCTGATCTGATTTCTCCCCCTTTCTCTAAATTTACTCAACACTACTTCCTAATATCTGAAAACATGCACCTAGCTTACTTAACTTTCCTTTGCAACCTGTTTTCACCTCGTTATATCTCTTTACTTTCTAAAAGGTCTTTTGACGGCCACAGTCCCAGTTCTGGCCTGAGTCATTGACGCTGGGACACTGCCTATTCCTTGCGATAAAATGATGGTAATGCAGCTTTCAAAGGCCTGGACTGTCTACCTCTGAGTGCACCTTCATTCTTGTGCATAGGCTGGCCATAAAAAAGAAAGAAAGAAAGAAAGAAAAAACTCGTTATTTCTGAGCTTTGTGGAGGAAAGGAAGGCCAAGTATGCAATGGCCTATCTCAAAGTCCTGGGCCATACATTCAGGCTGTATCGCGCTCTCTGCAGACTTTGACCCCACCCCCCAAAGTATTCCTCTATCCATTTTTTATTGAGCTGCACTATCTAAGGGTATCAGGTTGGCCGACCCATTGGTTTTTCTGTAGAAAATCTGGAAGTGATTGCCTGTAATATTTATTTAGCGTAAATAAACATTTCACGCTAAATATTTAGCGCGAATAAACATTTCACGCTAAATATTTAGCGTGAATAAACATATCACAAGCGCCTCAGTGGCGTGGTCGGTATGGTCTTGGCGTACCACCTCGGTGGCCGCTAGGTCGATTCTCGGCAATTCCATTGAGGATTGAGAGATGTGTATTTCTGGTGATAGAAGTTCACTCTCGACGTGGTTCGGAAGTCGCTTAAAGCCGTTGGTCCCGTTGCTGAATAACCACTGGTTCCACGCAACGTAAAAACACCATACAAACAAACAAACAAAAACAAAACAAGCAATAAACATTTCACAACTTTTAAGACATGTTCCAGCTACTGCATGTGCACGTGCTGCCTGTTTGTAGATTGTTCGTTATTATTTTAATTTTGTTTTTCATGGTAATCTAATACTCTGAACCATATTTCAGTTTTTCTGCGTATAGGCAGTTATTCTTTGGAGTCTTGCTTGTATGATTGCATGAAAATAATGAATAAATACCACAACTTACACTTTTGCCTTCGCCCATTGAGCAGCCTTGACAATGATTTACTTTATTTGCAAAGATATTTGCTGACATTTGTCGAACACCAACCAGAAGGTGGCTGGGTTACTTAGAAAAGGTCCTTTTTTGGGAGCAGATTTCGTGGTAATTCCGTTTGCTAAACGAATATTTCGTTTAGAGTTTTTTCGCCGACATGTATTACTTGGACCGGGGTTTGAATCGGCACAGAAAAAGCAAAAGAAAATAATGAAAAGAACCATTACCTTTACAACCAAGTTCGGATCGTGGCATATCTGGGTATTTCCCCTTCAAGGTAATGGTTTCGATTTTTGCCTTTCATTCGGTTTGGCATCACTAATTAGTCCATCGTTAATTACGGGTTCCAAGGGATGAAGGGACGAGCATCCGAAATACGATGAGATCTAATCTTCATTATTATTCGCCGCTTCTCGCATTAGGTTATTAAATTGGCTTTGAGTAAGATGATTTAGCCCAGTGCTTTCCGTTTAGCTTCTGCTTATAATTGGTGTAAGTAGGATTGTTTTGCCCTTGGGTAGTAGTCTTTATTTTAATATTGTATTGTTACTGGACTAAAGGTTGATAATAGTCGTCAATGAAGTTTTTAATGGAGGGCTCATTACTGTCTGAGTAGACATAACTGACATTGATAGAGTATAAGCTCATTAATGTATTTTGAGATAAATCTTATATTTGAGGAGGGTCTGTTTGAACGATTTTACCACCTGAGAAGCCGTTATAAGATTGCAGTTAATTCTGGACAAGCCTATGGCTTTATTGAAGTGAAGATGTTGGTTTGTATTTAAGAATAGGGTATAGCAAAATGATTCTGAATGCGCAATTACGATAATGAAACGTGCGTAGGGAATCCCGTAGGGTTTTGACCATTCCAACAGTGATTTACAAGTATACGGGGAATATTTTTCAGAAAAAAAGTAAAAAATTACGTAAGTGGTAACTGTGTACTTGAATTATTAAACGAAATATCTATAACGAAACAGAACTCGGGTAAGCCTTGTTTTTGTTTTTTTGTTTAATAATAACAGTACATGATACCACTCAAGTTACGCTCTCTCTCTCTTATAACAGTACATGATACACTCTCTCTCTCTCTCTCTCTCTCTCTCTCTCTCTCTCTCTCTCTCTCTCTCTCTATATATATATATATATATATATATATATATATATTAATATATACGTATAGATATTAATATATATATATATATATATATATATATATATATATATATATATTTATTATTTATTTTATATACTCATGCACACACGCTTATTAAGTTGATCATATGTTTGTGTACTTGTGCATATAGCATGCACAGAAATTTTATATATATACATATATATATATATATATATATATATATATATATATATATATGTATGTATATATATATATATATATATATTATAGTATATATGTGTATATATATATATATATATATATGATATATATATGTGTGTGTGTGTGTGTGTGTGTGTGTGTGTGTGTGTGCGTGTGCGTGCGCGCGCGTGTCCGTGTCTGTTTGTATTCGGTTCAATCGAATTATATTATGATGTAGGCATATACGTGATAGTTGCACCCCTATCCCCTCACTGGATTTCCATGCAACACCCTTATCGTACTTTCAGCCAGGTATGCAGCATGCATCGCTTCCCTTTTGCAACATATCAATCATCCATGGCATTGCGATGCAGGGCAAAATATCATTTTACACTCGGGTGGTTTTTGGTTTGTTTTGCCCCTCCAAATAGTAGCTTGTTGGGAAAGTAGTACAGGTACCAAGCTACTTTCTATTCCCTCTTGACCCACAACGTATATATATAAATACCTGTACTAGTATATACATGATTGTGTGTATGTATTATATAATAATATTATATATATATATATTTATATTTTATATATATTTAATAGAGAAAATATAATATATATATATTATATATATATATTATATATATATATTATTTATATATATATATATTATATATATATATAGATATATATATATATATATATATATATATATATTACAAATATTATTTGCGTGTGTGTTTATGTACCACACACACACACACACACACACACACACACACACATATATATATATATATATATAGTATATGTTATATGTATATGTATATGTATATGTATATGTATATGGTATATATCTATATATATATTATATATATATTATATATATATATATATATTATATTAATAGATATATATATTATTTATTTATAATATATTAGAATATGTATGCCTATAATAATCTGGGTGAATTTTTTTTTTTTCATCATAAATGTAGACTTCTCCCATTGATGAGGCCCTTCCACCGGCCAAAAGTAAAATTCTGGGGTATCGTCGGAGGCACCAAATTTTTCTAGTATTGATAAAAAAGAGCTTTGGGTTTTCATAATCTTTTATATCACTTCTTAATTATTAAAACAGATTTGTTTCTTTCCCTTATTCATTTAGTATTTTAGTTTAGTATCGATTTATATATTTCTTATTTTGTAAACCTTTTTGTTTTCTAGTTTGATAGATTTATTTCTTATTTTGTAAAGCCTTTTTAATTGATTGTTAGTTAAGAAGCAGAATCCTTTGCACGTGCTCCGTGGAATCCGTCCCTTAGAAATTTCAGATGAAACTACTTATTCAGTCGTCACATATATCGCTTTTATCCTGTAGACGAGACTATTTCTTACCCTGTCTTACCAGTTTGCAGGTTGGGATGCAAATCTTGAAGGAAAAAGACTACTTTATGAAAGACCCGCGAATAGAAAGATTTTCTTTCTCGTTGCATTTTCCCCGGTCGCCGAGTTGCTCGCCATGGATATTTTGGAACGGCATTGGCCTCTCCCGCTGCTTTCATTTTCAGTGTTGGATGCCGAACAAGTAGGAGACTTGCAGTAAATAGTCCGTCTCACTGTATGTGTTTGTTTGTTTGTGTTTTGTTTGGTTCTGATCTTACGGTAAATATCTGGAGCTGATATTGAAAACAATCGTGCTTGGCAGAAACTTGAGTTGCTCACTACTCGCCAGATGTTTCAGTACAGAG
Source organism: Macrobrachium nipponense (assembly GCF_015104395.2). Taxonomy (NCBI): domain Eukaryota; kingdom Metazoa; phylum Arthropoda; class Malacostraca; order Decapoda; family Palaemonidae; genus Macrobrachium; species Macrobrachium nipponense. The sequence goes on from NC_087216.1 coordinate 33,941,925, forward strand.
ACATCGACCAATCAGTAGCAAGATAGAAACTTAGATGTCATTGAATGCAGATATACACCGTCAGCTCTACGGAAGACTATAATTGTAGGTTCGATGGTAACTGATGCAGAATTTTTACTATGATCGATTTCAGTCTAATGTCCTTCCCGTGTTAGGCCTGAAAAAAAGGAAGAAGAAAGGTTTTTATTGATAGTCAGGAGAGGAAAAGGTTAAGAGGATGTAGTCAGAATGTCTGAAGCTCCTGTCTTAATTTCACAGATCCATATGTGAGACTGAAAATCGTTTAAGATTTTAATAAACTGTTAAAGAAATAGGGCCAATACCAACTGAGGTTACATACTTTTATTCATAGAAATTCATTAAAATATTTGTTGTATTAACGTTGAAAAACAATTGAAGATGCTAAGCTCATTAACATAGTTTTTGTTAGCCTATAGCAATTCTTCCTTTGGAGAGTCTTCCTTAATGCTGTGTGAGGTGAAGCAGTCCTTTTAGTTGGTGAATACAGTTACAGGTGGGTCTATCCCGCTTTTTTCCCCCAAGCAAATTTCTCTCTCTCCTATATTTCCTTCTTAAATCCATCCTAGTAATACCAAGTGCAAAGGCACAGAGTCAAAATAAGACCCGAGGGCCACTGAAATAATTATTTGAATGCTCTCTTCGCCGTTAAGTAGATACTTGCTACTCTTTAATCGTATGACACAAAGTCCTTCACCCTCATTAATTTTCTGCTCTGATGCACGTGAATATCTACATACGTCCATCCCTTGCATTGTCTCGCTGCATTAATCTGATCAACTGACTTTTGCGTATCTGTTCTGTATATCCCCGTATCTCATTTACCGTAAAACATGGTAGGCTTGTCATCACTTGCTATTTTATGTCTACAGTGGGGGCTCCTGCCCCTTCGCGCTCAATCTGGAAATTGGTTTAGCTCTGTCGGAAGCTTAATGAGGCAAGGTTAAGTTGAAAAGTAGGACAGTTTGGTGGAACGATACCAACCTGAACTTACGTAAGCTAATGTTAATCAGTCTTCCGTATTCTGCTGGGAAGTATGCCCTGATCAAACTTAGTGAATTGACTTTCTTTCCTCTCCTGGTTAGTCGTAAGTTGTAAGAGTCCCTGGGTTAAAGGTGCGTGAGGTGTTTATATTAATACTAAACTTGCTGCTATTACTGTATGTAATGTTTTTGTTAGGATGCTGCTCGCCTGTATTGTTGTCTCACAGAGAAATTTATTTTTTTCAGTTTGTTATATTGTCTTTGTGAATTTGCTTCTTTAAGCAACACTATGTGAATTTGCTTCTCTATTAGCAACGCTATGTGAGCTTCTCAGTTAGCAACAACACGCTTAAAAAGTTATTTGTGGAATTTCACGAAAATTTCACGATTATAGCGAAAGATAGGGAAGGACCTTTTGGGGAAGTTTGCTTAGCCTTGGCGGCGTTTGCAGTCTCCGAAAGCTCTGCTCTACAATAGCCTAGTTTTTGAAGTTGACAGTAAAAATCCTCAGCTGATATTTCAACTTTGAAGGTTATAAGCGTGTTTTGGCAATTTTTTTAAAATTGGAGTGGGTGGTCGTCAATTTGTCTCCTTTACCTAAAAAAAAAAAAAAAAAAAAAAAAACAAAAAAAAAAAAAAAAAAAAAAAAAAAAAGAATTGCACACTATTAGTAATGTTAGCGACACTGGAAATTGGTCATAATACAGTACCAGGTATTTGAAGATAAAAAAAAAGATGTGGGGGTAAAATTGCGGTCAAGATACTATAGCTAATGCTACTACTTATGCAGTCACTAATGATATATTAAGAAAAATCATAATATAACAACGAATGAGACGATGACAAGGTTGGCAAATGCAATGTTTTTACTTGTTTCGCAACAACAACGATAACTTCATCATCAGCCAGTTACAGATGCTATTTGGAATGGGGAATTAGCAAGATTTCCCTCCCTCACGGACGTTTTAATGTTATGAGACTTTTAGACTTAATTCCAGATATATTTTAAAAGTACATCTTAGTTTTACCAGACCACTGAGCTGGTTAACAGCTCTCCTAGGATTGATTTTTTTACGTTGCTAGCAACCAGTTGGTTTCTTTGCAACAGGACCCACAGCTTATTGTGGGATCCGAACCACATTATATCGAGAGATGAATTTCTAATCACCAAATTTAAATTTCTCTGATCCCTCGCTGGCGACCGCGGGAAGCAAACTCGGGCTACTAGATTGATAGTCGAGTGAGAAACTCCAGATATGCTTAAAGTTAATGCAGGTCTTTTTATCTTCTTTCCTTGTTATATAATTTTCAGATCATGTTTGTTTCTTACATTTATTTGAATTTTATTTCTCGTTTGCTTAGAACACACACTGGTCTGTTTATATTCTTTGGTGCCTATATGCTTAAGTCGTTTTTTGCCTGACCATGTATGTACTCTCTCTCTCTCTCTCTCTCTCTTATCTCATCTCTCCCTTATAAGTATTATATATATATATATATATAAATATATATATATATATATATATATATATATATGTATAGAAATATGTAATGTATGTTTATATATATTATATATTATATAGTATATATATATATAAATATATATATATATATTGTCAATGTACAAATAATTACGAACGACTCGCTTCCAGCCTCTGCCACCCGACGTCCACACGTTTCAGTCTAAGTTCTTCATCTTGGCAAAGCAACCACCTCGCACGTTCCAGTTACCGGTCCTTGTTTTCCCAGTGCCAGGTGTTAGAGCAGTGGTGGCATGGTATGATGGTGGGTGTCAATAGTACATCCGGAAAAGAAGTTCCTTTATTCTGGAAGGCAGAGGCAGTACACAACTACAAAAGGCTGGTGGGAGCGACTTGACAACAAAAGGCATCATGGGAAAAAGACAAATGAAAAACCACAAGCGCATCGTAATTGAAGGAGCGTTATATTAATCATGTTTGTTCCTACACGAATTACAAACCATACACGAATTACAAACCATCGGCCCCTTAACATAAGGATTTACTTTTAGCGTAGCTGAAATTAATTCCTTATGTAAAGGACCTCAGGTCTGTATAGTTAGGAAAAATACAATTTACTTAAAAAAAATGTGATATTAAAAACAATAAAAGTTTACTTTCCCAACCCTAGGTCCCTCCATCTGCTACTCAACATCCTAACATCAGCACTGGAACGTTCCTGATTATATATATGTCAAGTAAGATCCGTACATGTGCGTTGCAGCAGGAACATCCTTATACGTGGCACCAGCTGTGTTTACTTCTGTCATGCAAAACCATAATTACGCGTGTCGTGCAAAGCCCCTACAAGATCCAATGCAAAGGTCCTTGCATGTGCCAGCCAGCGACCTTACATCTGCCATGTAGAAACGGGCAACTTCATGCAAGGCAGCTGCAGCCGTACCCAGATGTCTGGCCGTCCTGCCTATTTGGTTATTCAAGTGAATATCTGGTCGTTGCTGATATTCTTACTCTTGCCTTTGCTGACTCTCTGCTATTCCTTTCACCCCCTTTTTTTATTTATGTATTTCTTTTGCCAACGGGTGCCTTAACATTTTGTTCAAATTGCTTGATACAGTTTACTTTGTCTCCCTCTTTTGTTTGATTTTGGTTTGCCTGTAAAATGAACCAAAACAAATATTGATTTTACTTAGTTTCTGGCGAGTACGAGAAGGGTTTGAATGAATAATTATGCATTTTTAAAAACAACGAAAAAATTCTACCAAGAATACCAAATACGAACTTGCAAAGTATGAATACGGCTTGGTAATATTTATTTCTTCTTTATATAATTACAAAACGCTGAGATAACGTACATCAATGGTATTCGAGTACGCTGCATTTGTATCAACAGTTCAGGGAACGTATGAATATCCGCATGTTCAGGCTGTAGCTGGAGAGGGTAATCCAGCGTTTCTGATCCTCTGTAAGGAAATTGTTCTTTCAGTCTTTTTGTCTTTGTCTTTGTATTTCCCTGTTGACGATTGTCCTAATTCATTTTTTGTCTTTCAGTGTTAACTCGCTCTGTTGGTTTGGGTTAATTTTTGAACCATTAACTTTTTTTTTTCCTTTTCGAGTTTACTTTTATTTGCAATTTTCGCTGCTTGTTTGTCTTAGTATTGTCCTAACTTCCTTTCTCCTTCTTTGTGTGCATTTCTCCTCCCTTCTTCCACATTCTAACTTTTCCCTTCTCCCTTCCTCCTCTTCCGCGTTCTCTTCATGTGATACGTTCCACATTGCATTCTTCTGCCCTTCTGTTTACTTCTTCCTCCTCTCCCAACCCTTCTTCCCTCCTTATGCTTCCTCCTGCCTCCTCATTGCATTTCTCTTACCTTTATCCCTCCTCCCCCTTTCTTGAGGAGTGATGCAATAGAAAGGCTCTCATTGAATCCTCGTGTTTCCTTTGACGCGTCCCTGAAGATTAGGTTTTGTGCTTGAGTCTGGATGATTGCGTTCCCTGTGGTCAGGGCCTCTCTCTCTCTCTCTCTCTCTCTCTCTCTCTCTCTCTCTCTCTCTCTCTCCATGTTGGCAGTATCCTCTCTGTTTGCCTAATCTCTCGCTTTCTTTCCCACACAAATTATGAAGTCTAAGCATCTCTCTCTCTCTCTCTCTCTCTCTCTCTGCTGTTGGGAACTGTAGAATTCTCCTCAATGCTCCCCTTTTGTTCTCTGACTTGAAGCATATTTTGCTTTGCAGTTTCCCCTTTCATTCATTTTGTCTTTTCTTTCTTGCTGCTCTCCCTTCTCTTTCTCCTTGTCCTCTTTCATGTTTGTCCTCCAGCCTTCTGTTTTCCTTTTATTTGGATCCTCTCCTTTCTGTTGCCTCTCTTTATTTAGTCGTCTTAATTTTCTCTTTCCATCTGCATTTCTTTCATCCCGAGCGTTCCATTTGCTTGTCCAACCAGTTGTACCCGTACTTCCTTTGTCATTCAAAGGCTTTGTATAGGCTGAATATATTTTATGACTTTATATTCTATTTTTGATTCTTTATCTGCTATATCTGTCATTTTTCATCATCTTCCTTTCATTCTTCATCTACTCTCTCTAATTATTCTCTTTTTCGTCTCAGCCTTTTTTCCCTCCCTTAAATCCACAGTTGGTAATGTTGTTCCAGTTGATTTCTGCATATTCCCAGACATCTTTTATATATCTTTATTCTTGTTAGTCCTCAACTTTCCGCAGTCTTCCATTTTTCCCTCATATCTCTTCTCGTCTGTTTATCATTAATCTACCTCTTCATTTTACTATCTTACTATTCTTTTCCCAAGTTCTCTCATTCTATTTCTAGCTCTTCATTCCTCCCTTCTCGTGTTTATCTTGAACATTCCGCACCGTATTGATGCTCTGTCCGTAGCGTCACTTATTTTCGTCCATTTGCCATTTGATATTCCGTGCCCTCTCCTCTTAATGACCATTTCCATTTTTCCTACTACATTCATGTCCTATCTATTCTGTTACACGTTTTCTTTGATTTCGCTCATCTCGTTTTCTTTTGCCATCTTTTCACTACTTAACTCTTCTCTCATCTCACCTCCGTTTGTTTTTATAGCCTTTTCCATGGAATTCCTGTTTCTTGCTCCATTCACTCATTACCCTTTTATTTTCCGTCTTTGGTTTCTCTTCTCCCCATTATGCTTTAATCTCTCTCTCTCTCTCTCTCTCTCTCTCTCTCTCTCCATCTCAAAAAAAAAATCTCTCTCTCTCTCTCTCTCTCTCTCTCTCTTATTTTACTTCTATTCTTTTCTCGTTGCCCGTTCCCCTTTTACACCCCTTTATTTTCTCTAATTTTTTCGTCCCAGTATTTTTTTCTCTTAATTTTTTTTGTCCCAGGTAGTGTCTCTCTCTCTCTCTCTCTCTCTCTCTCTCTCTCTCTCTCTCTCTCTCTCTCTCTCTCTCTCTCTTTAGGGTTTTCCTCAGAAGTCGTTATCTCCCTGCAAAGCCTTTTATCTTCGAAAACCTCTTGACGGAAGTACACTCTCGGCTTGCATCTGATTACCCGCTAACGGCTGAAGGTGTTGGGGGCGGTGCGCGCTCTCTCTCTCTCTCTCTCTCTCATTTTACTTCTATTCATCTTCTCGTTGTCCGTTCCTCTTTTACCCCCACTATTTTCTCGCTGTTTTTCGTCCCTGGCAGCGCCTCTCTCTCTCTCTCTCTCTCTCTCTCTCATCATCATCATCTTTTGTTTATTATATTTAGTTTTTTAGTCTTTTGTTTTTTCTCTATCTTTTGTTATATTCAATTTTAAAATCTCTCTCTCTCTCTCTCTTTTGTTCAGTCAGTGTTTTCTTCCAGATTCCAGTAATTGTCCGTTGCGCTTGATGGCCTTGAGGCTGATAAGCGCAAACACTAAGGCATATCTCCCCCCCCCCCCCCCCCCCCCCCCCACCCCCCCCCCCCCCCCCCCCCCCCCCCCCCCCCCCCCCCCCCCCCCCCCCCCCCACCCCCCCCCCCCCCCCCCCCCCCCCCCCCCCCCCCCCCCCCCCCCACACACACACACACACACACACACACCGCCTCATCCCATTTTACTTATTGAATTGTTATCATTAGTCATTTCGTTCGTGTAGCATTTTATATCGACACGTTTTACAATTGTGTTTTGCTATGTAATCTCTGTATTATGAGAGGTGCCTACTATATTTTACTATTACTCGTACATCCTTTCTTTTCGGATTTTGATTAAACACTATTTTTCTCGTATTTCATTCTTCTTGTTTGTTATTTTAGGTCGTCTTACATTTTTATCAGCGATTTCCTGTTGTATATTGTGGGAGGATAGTAAACCCCTATGAACACCTGTCGTTATGCATCATATTTTCTCCGTTGCTTCATGCTTGTTATCATATATTTTATATCATTGTTTTATCTTTCTTCTCATCAGTTACAAGGACAGTATATCGTCGTCTTCTGTCAGCTTTACTTTGGACTCTGACCCCTTGCCACAGGAAGTTTTCAAGTTTTTATTTTACTTTCGTGAACTCTCGTTCTACGACAATCTCTGTGGTGTCTGGCTTGTGATATGCTGTAGTTTGTTCCACACTGTAAGTCTTGCTGTGATCTGTTATCCATTCTTTTTCTTAAATCCTTTATTGTGCTGTCTATTATTCCACCGTTTTAGTCTTGTATGCTGCTTTTTTTTTCATTCCATTGCAGTCCTCGTATTTTACTGTTCTTTATTCCGCTCTGTCAATTTTATATTGTGCTGTGTCGTATTTCGTTGCTTATGCATTTTCGCCGTCTTGTATTTTGTTGGGTTGTATTTCATTGTTTGTCATATAATATGCTATTTTATGTTCCAGTGTACCAGCCTTTTGGTGTATTTGGTATTCCACTGTATGCCTTGAATGGCTGTTTTGGATTTTTGTCCAAACTCCTATACACTAAACTTTTTCTAGTTTACTGTAAATCCCTAGATGTCTGTGAATTATAAATTTTTTGCTAAATTGTATTGAATTGCTACGTATAGCATGACTTATTAAGGTGAGCAAGCAACTTAGCCTTCTCATCAGGATCAGATGGGTGTTCGTGTCCCTCATCTATATTGGCGACTGGCCTTTGGCAGCGTTGATAGAATAGTAGTTTCATTGTCTGTTCAGTCTGCCTTCAAATGCTCATGTTAAGCAGTACTAATAGAGAACAGACACTGGAAGGCAGGGGAAAATGCGAAGGGCAGACCATCTTGCTATTTTTAGTTTAATGTAAAAGAAAACTATTGAGGTGGTTTTGTCTGTCTGCCCGCACTAGTCGCCCTCAGATCTTAAAAACTGCTGAGGCTAGAGGGCTGCAAATAGATATGTTGATCATCCACCCTCCAATCATCAAACACATCAAATAGCAGCCCTCTAGACTCGGTATTTTTTTTGTTTATTTTCGTTGAGTTTAAAGTTAGTCAAAATCGTGTGTCTGACAACTATTTAAAGGACAGGCCACCACCGGGCCTTTGGTGAAAGTTACATGGGCTGCGATTCATACTGCATTATACCAAGACCACCGAAAGATAATTTATTTTCGGTGGCCTTGATGATACGCTTTACAGAAACATCTATTTCAGGCTCATTTTTTACTTATATTTTTTACTTATATATTTTTTAGTCATCCTTAACTCTTCGTTGTTTAGGTGCAGTTTGCTGTAAATAAAAAAAAAACGTCTGGATAAGTGAAATAAAGGGAAATTTTTAAAACGGCGGTTCAGCTTTTCGGAAAATAGGATTAAAGGAATGAGGTAAAAGATTGTTGACATTTATAAAATTGTAGATTTAACTAATAAAAGAAAAATGATGCAGGCAAAAATTGTGGGTAAAACAAAAATAGGAGTTGAAAATAGAAATTACAGGATTGAATTAACAGAAATTTAGTTTTTGTGATATTAATTTCCAAATCCAGAGGTAAAATATGATTCAGAAAAAAAGGAGGACTCAAAGAAGCAGAATAAAAAAATTGAACGTAAAAGAGAGAAGTGTGGTAATGTATTCGAAAGCGCAGAGGATTATCTCATATTAGAAGTCCTTACAACTAGGTTAAAAAGAGTCATTAGACTTTGCATGAAAAGAAGGGGGTGGAGCTTGGATTTTCCTCCCACTTCCCCTCTTTTCCCTTCACCTTGACGCTTTATCCTCCTCTTCCTCCTCCTCCTCCTCCTCCTCCTCCTCCTCCTCCTCCTCCTCCTCCTCCTCGCTTCATCTTCCCCCGTAAATTTCTTGTTCCTCTCCCATGCGTCTAATTACCTGTAAAAATTGTCATTTTTAGTTATCTCTTGTCTTCTCTTTTGCTGTCTTTCTCTTCTTTTCTCATTTCATTAGTTTTTCTCACTCTGTATGCTCTGTCTCCCATCTTTCCGTCCTAACCCTTGATATCCTCCCTCCTCTGATCTCTCAGGTCTTCAATGTCTTTAACCACTCCTCCAAGTATTTTCAAACCTCGCCCAAACTTCCCTTTTTGTCGCCCAGGCAATTTTCCCCTACGGTAAATTTCTGCCATTCCCCATACTTACAATCTCCCCCTCCTTGTGTCGTGTCTCCTTAGCCGACCTCAGAAATCCTCTTCTGCCTGGAACATATCCTTTCTCTAGTCGTTGAAGAGAATTCAGTGAGAATACGCAGAAATTGAAATGATAATGTAAAAGGCAACTAAGGCCAGGTATTCACGCTCTCGTTTATTCGTCAGTTCACCCGCGACTGTTCGGCGGATGAGCGTCCACATGAAAAGAGTAGAACTGTCAGTCGGACCGTCAACTCGAGGTTACACCGTTTTCGTCCTCAGTTCTTGCCGAGCCTTCATCGTGGCAACACTACAGGGCAGCGATGGAAACATCTTTGCCTGATGAGGACGTAGAACTGTATAGACTACCTGCTGCGACAATTCACTTAATAATAGTAAAGGTGCGTCCACACGATCGAACAATGTCCGACGGACAATCATTGTTACCATATCATAGGCGAAGTAGGATGACGTCATAAGCGTGGAAAAGATGGAAGTAGATATGGCAACAAACAGTGGTTCCAGATGAGGTTGTAAACCACTGCTTTTACTCTGTTCACAAGGAAAGACCGGCAGACAATTCTTAATTGGTAACAATGTATGTCCGTCGGACATTGTTCGACCGTGTGGACTTACCTGAACGAAAAAAAGAGGCGTAAAATAGTATGGTCTAAGTAATTTTTAATAAAAGACGCATATTCTCTGTCAGTGCACCTCAATTGGTGCACGGTAGACATTACTTTAGGGTCTTTGTAGCGTCCCTTCAGCCCCTAGCTGCAACCTCTTTCATTCCTTTTACTGTACCTCCTTTCATATTTTCTTTCTCCTGACTTTCCACCTTATCCAGCAATTGTTTCATAGCGTAACTGCGAGGTTTTCCTCCTGTTACACCTTTGTAACCTCCTCACTGTCAGTTCCCTTTCAACCCTGAGTGACATCATAGGTCCCAGCGCTTGGTCTTTGATCCTAAATCTTATCCTCGATTCTCATGCAAAATTAATGATTGAGTTTGAATTAGAACCGGGAGGTTGGTTCAGTTATTTATGAAATGGACCGTGAAGCCTGCTTTCACTAGTAACACCTGTCAAAAAAGGCAGGACACTGACCTAGGCGTACACCAAATTGTCTGTATCACATGGGAATATTTTTTTTTATATGATTTGGACTCACAACGGTGTACAAATAGCGCTGCAGGGTGTAACAATGAAATGGATTAAGCATATACATAGTTATTTATATTCTGATCCGAGCGGCTGCCGTCCTTCCCATGCGAAATCCAGCGGCTAATTGTCACGAAATCTTTGCGTAAGTCCACTCATGCAGTCACCTGTCAGTCGGTCTGAAGAGCTTTAGGTAATTCCATCAGTTCATCCGTTCTGGTGACTGGACTGACTCCGCCAATAAACTGTCGTCTACACGTAAGATTTGATGAACTGACTGGTGGACTGACAGGTAAACCTGATCGCGAGTAATGCATATATGAAAAAACAAAAAACAAAAACAGATTAATTAGAGTATGAACAAAGGCAAATGCGATTGAATGGCTTCATAAAAAAAAAGAGGGAATAATTTTGGAGGTACCTTACTTGAGAAACCAAAAATAGGGCAAAAAAAATTGTAAGTCACCAAAGAAACAGACCGTCAGAAAGAACGAAAAAAAGGAGGAATAGTGAGATAATGCAATTTTCGTTAGAGCAGAGGATTATCACTCATTAGGACTCCTTTAAAAGGATGTGGAAAAAGTCATAAGGCTTTGCATCTAAAAAGTGGAAGGGAGGGGGCGTGGGGGGTGCGACCTCTCCATCCTTCCTCACTTCCTTTGACTAACACCTATTTTTTCCCGTCCCTGAAACCCGCTTCCCCTTCTTCTCACCCCCCCTTTCTGTTGAGAGATCTCTCCCTCATTCCCTCCCCATTCTTTTCGTCTCTTATACCTGGCTTGATCCATCCTCCTCCCCTCTCCTTTTTCTATTAGTTCTCTCGCTGTATCTCCCGCACCTCTTTCCTACTCTGAGTTTTCTTCCCCCAACCTCTTCTCTCTTCCCCGAATGGTTTCCCCTCTAAGTGATTTCCTGTCGCTCTCGATCCCTTCCCCTCCACCCAACAGCCTTTTTCCTTTTCCAACTGACCCTTCCTTAGCTCTTCCTCTCCCAAGTTTATTACTCCCTATCCAGCCTTTTCCTCCTCAACTTTCTCTTTAAGCCTTGAAACCTCCCCCTCCATACATACGCACAACCTTTTCACCTCCTCCCCAACTGACTGCTTTTAACCCTAAAATCCCAGTTTCCCAGTTTAATCTGAAGCATTAATACGATCTTGCGCCGTTTCTTCCCGGGTCTTATGGCTGTCCCTTGATTAATTTGCTATTCCGAAACAATATAGTACGGCGGAAGAAGTTTTCAGAAGTGGATTCCTCTCTGGGGTTTGGGATCCGCGGCGACTTGGACGGCGTCCCGAGAGAGAGAGAGAGAGAGAGAGAGAGAGAGAGAGAGAGAGAGAGAGAGAGAGAGAGAGCTGGTTTTTCACCTTTATGTAAATTTTTCCTATAGAGGGGGGTGGGAGAGAAAGCTGGCTTTTCATTTTTGTGGAATTGTACGAAAGAGAGAGAGAGAGAGAGAGAGAGAGAGAGAGAGAGAGAGAGAGAGAGAGAGAGAGAGATTTGGAATTTAATTCTGTGGAATTTTACGATATAGATTTTATCTGATTTTATGTGAGTAACTACTTTGTATGGGAATACGAAAATAGAGACAGGTGAGAGAGGCGGCGGAAACGGACATAAACTTTTTGTATGATGGTATTTTACGGTTAAATTTCTTATTTTACGTAGAAGTTTTTTGTTTTGTATATGCACTCAGGCAGACCAGAGAGAGAGAGAGAGACTCATGAAGGGGTGAGATCTTGAGGGGTCGGTGAATTGATTTTGCTAATATTAAGAGGCTTGTGATTGAATCAGATCGTTTCAACGGTGGAATACTTGCGATAAGGCAAGGGCTAAGGAAAATTTTGCATAGACCTTTGGATAAGGTCTCTTGGTCTTCGGAGCAGTAAGGTTAAATACCTCTTGACCTGACCATTTCATGCTTGGGATAATGCTACTGTGGAGACGTTTTGGGGGGAAGGCAACGTTATGGACTTCTTAGTACCACCAAATCTCATCTTGCCTTTGTTAAGCTGTACAGAAATCTATGTACCTGGGTATTACTTGATTTTGATCGATCACAGCCAGAGTGGAGTAGGGCGTGGAGTAGCAACCAAAGACTGAGAACCGGAAGAGTAGCACTTCTGGAGTTACTTCTTGAGGGTAAAAGGCCTAAGGGTGAATAAATGTGAGGCCCTATTCCTGTGAAAGGAAAACTGCTTATATGTGTATATATATATATATATATATATATATATATATATAATATATATATATATAATATATATCTATATCTATATCTATATCTATATCTATATCTATATCTATATCTATATCTATATCTATATCTATATCTATATCTATATCTATATCTATATCTATCTATATATATATATATATATATATATATATATATATATATATATATATATATATATATATATATATATATATATATATATATATATACATACACGCATACATATATATTTACATATATCGCAAATTACCATTTAGCGTAACATAACTGGCAATTAAATGAGATATAAATTTTCAACTCACGAGTAAGTCTTGCTCCGTTTCTAAGAGAGGCACATGAGCTATGTATGTAATGTTTTGTCCACCACACTTCTTAAGCCAGTGTAATCTTGCGTATGTCATCTGTCAGCCCCTAAGCATACTCTCAGTAGCTAGAGTATTACAAATGAATGTCATAAACGACCTCATCGGTGAAAATCTCATTTCCCGGGGCGCTGTATACAGAAAGAAGTGTAGATACGAAAATAATTAATTTTAAGAGTAGAAGAGTTTTTAAGCCTTCCAGTTCCTGGGAAAGACGTGATTTATCAATTATATTTTGATTGATGATCATAATGGACAAACTCCCCAACGCTTCCTTATATGATATAATCATGGTCCAAGGCAATGTCCCATTAGAGGGCTTGTCATAGGCTTGGGAGATTTACAGATGATGTCGTTGAATTATACTGTAAGATACTGGTGCACCACCGTCAAAAATGGCGCTATTGTAAGAAAAGATCAAGACAGCAACTCTTCATACTGACAATAGGCCTGTAGTGAGAGAAGCTGGTTTCTGGCGTGACATCACCTGATCAGAATTTAGCCTACATACTGAGACTATAAAGAAATCGGTGTACATTGCCTTTTTATGCCGCGAATCTTTTAGTTTCCATGATTGATTATTTTAGTGGAGAGGCGGAAAAGGTAATTTGTTTGTGTAGCCCAGACCAGTGAAAACGAGGCCAAGGGGGACCTTGATACATTGGAATGCTTTTCTGCTACACTTATCCTCTATTCCTTCATATATCCATCATATATGAGATGTAAGTACCCTTTATTTATGGAAAGTTTTAAATTCGGATACTACCAGTTCAGAAGTGTGATTATTTGCATAAGAAATACGCAGAATTGCAGGATATTCATGGCGTGTAAAAGTTTGTGTCCTATAACTGTGTGCCCGTGGATTTCCTTAAATTTTAATCATGTAAATTGTCACACTCTTCTATACCATAGTTGTCGTGATCCAAGTTTTCCTAGTCTTAGCTGGTTTTCCTTATTTGACGCAATTTAACGTTCTTCATCTAACCTAAATTTACCTTACCTACCGTAACATAATTGACTTAATTCTTACCTTTTTTCATTCTTCACCTACCCAAAACCTATCCGAATTCCACCATCCCTTTCCTAGTACTGCAGTATATTACCCATTTTTATTATTAGTTACCTTGTGCTTTATCTATCTTTGATTATATTATCTAATTTCATTATCAGGTACCATTTATGACCTAATTTTGCTTTCGCTAGCATTACGGGATTGTCCTCTTGACTCTCAGCATATGCTCTGTAGGGGGTTGATGGCCTCAGGGTACTTCACGTGGTGCATTGTAGGCATTAGGCAATACTATGGGTTGCCTGCAGCGTCCCTTCGGCCCCTAGCTACACCCACTTTATATTATTTGACCTCCGTTCCCACTTACTTATTTCGAATTTGCTGTCCAACCACTCCAACTCGCTCTCTTCCCTCTCATGAGCTCTGTATGGTTGAAAGTGCTCCAGTGTTTGTCTTCAGAGCAAAGTTTTTAAGAACCAAATGAAATCCTATCATGTGCTTTGCCAGAATCTCTCTCGCAAATTCCAGGGGATATTAGGAGAAGGGTTGGTAGGGCTATTGGATGCTAGTGCAAGCTCTCATTCTGTCTCAGTAAAAGTTACTTATATTCAGACACCCAAGTCCACGCGAGTAAACTTCGACGGTCAGAACGATGCTTTCAGAGACTATTACAGCTCCCCTGGGTATAGTCCGGAATCCCTGGATAAACACGTCGATTATTGCCTCCGAACTGAGATAATGAAGACGACGAAGAAGGAAAGGGAATAAAAGATAATTTATAAAACGGTGGAAGAAGGACAGAAAAAAAAATTAATTCTCCGATGTGGGGAAATGGTTGTAACGAAATAAGAGAATAACCTCGAGAGGCGAATAAAATGACAAAATATAAAAGCGAAGAAAAAATATTAGAGTAAGAAAGATCTCTCTCTCTCTCTCTCTCTCTCTCTCTCTCTCTCTCTCTCTCTCTCTCTCTCTCGAATATATAATTTAATGCAGTAGATCTCTGTCCCAATATTCCATAATGTTCCACGGGGGTTGGAGAACTGTTTGGTTTTTCTGAAACTGTTGGTATGAGAATGTGTGGTCTTAAAATTGCTTTGTTCGGTTTTATCATAATTTCGATACCTGTCCCCCTCTCATTCGTTCTTTCTCTTATTATTCCTAAATTTCATTTACTCATATAATCTCATGTGATCTAGTGTAATATAACCCAACCAGATTGTGGTTAATTTAACCTAACCTTTTCTTGCGTACCAAACTGACTAGATTTTACTTAGGTAAACTCTCATCGTTAATATTTCACCCTGAAATGCGTCCAACCCGCTTTTCCAAGGAAGAAATTGAATTTCGAGGAATACTGGGTCAAAGTCTGGCGTGGTTATTGAATGTGGCAGGAAGGCGTCATTCCTTGGTACAGTAAATGTTACGCATATTCAACCCCACGCTTGCTTGCACACGCACGAGGCAAGCAGTACAAACTCATGTCAATAGGAAAATGCATTGAGAAAGACTTGTCTAGCATTCTGTTACAGTTTCTGCATGAATTACCCAACCCTACTGGTTGGTTGTGTCAGAGCTATTTTTTTCGAAGTGAGAATAATGAGTAAAGAAGAACCAGATAAAGGAAAAATAACGATAATATATCAATAGCAGAGGCAGGGGAAGAATGTGAAATAAGAAAATAAAATAAAACTACAACGATGGATATGGAAAGTGATGAATAACAATAATAAAAAAAAAATAGTAAACCTAAAGGCTCCTCCAAAATGCAGACCCTTGATAATTTATGGAGTAACAAATACAGTACAAAATCCTTTGCTCGATTTTCCTTACTAACCGGTTCAGTCTCGATCATACCCGAGTTTTAGATTAAATACAAGGGTGCTTTTTTTCCCTGGTGTTTATTTAAGGTCATACATCTCATCCGCAATAGATTTAAGGGGTCGTTACTCGTTTTTATCCCCAAGTAAAGGTGTGGGTGTGGGTGAATGATGAAATTTTTGCCGGTAAGGATATACTTTTGGAATAAGTATGCGTCTTGCTTATTTTAGGAAGGCTGTGCTGAATAAAGATTTTTTTTTTTTCATTTGTTCTAGATCATTCAACTCCATTCTCTTATTTTATTATATCATTTCTCACATTTATCTTGCATTTCATCTACACTCATTTTCCTCCGTGTTTTAACTCTCTCCTCTCTCTCTCTCTCTCTCATCTCTCGCTCTCTTCTCCTCTCTTCTCATCTCTCTCTCTCTCTCTCTCACACACACACACACACACACACACACACACACACACACACACACACACACACACACACACCCCTCCTGTAAGTAAATTTTTATGGAACCATCTCTAAACCGTCAAAGCGTTCAAGAATCTGCGCAGCTCACTATTGATAAACATATTCTGGGACGGCATCAAGGTAAGGATATGTTTCTGAAATTGATCAACTCGATTCTTGTTTCTTCATAGAGGTTAGGACCTATTTCAGAATCGGACCAATTCAGTTCTCCCGGGTCTGCCTCCAGGTGAAAATCTGTTTCAGAATTTAATCTGTTCAATTCTTCTGAGTGTGCCTTCATGCAAGGATCTACCTCATAATCTTCTTAACTCAATTCTTCTGGTTCTGCATCCAAGTCAGGCTCTATATCAAAGTTGGCTCTATCTAGTCAATTCTTATGGGTCCTATAACCAGGTCATGCTCTATTTCACAGTTTGATCAACTCTGTTCTATGTATAAATTCAGATCAAGGTCAACTTCAGAATCTTATAAGCTCGATTCTTCTGGAATTGTTTCAAAACTGATGAACCCAATTTCGATGGGTCTTCATGCGGGTTGGGATTAATTTCAGAAATAGTTCAATGCAATTCTTTTGGGTCTCTGTACACATATAGGTTGGGAGCTGTCACAGTATTTGATGTACGCTATTCTTTTGGGTGAAGATCCAGGTCATGATGTATTTTAAAATCTGATCAACTCGACTTTTCTGAATATTTATCCAAAACTGCTTATATTTCAGAATTTAAATTCAAATGATCTTCAGTGCATCCACGTAAAACTCTAATTCAGTATTGGATCAATAAGTTATTCTGGTTCTGCATCAAATTCAGGAACTATAGAAAAACGTGATCAGCATTATTCTCTTAAGTTCCATCCAGGTCAGGATTTATTTCAAAATCAGATCAGCTCAATTTTTCTCGATTTTCTTCCGGTTCTGAATTTTTTTCTGAATTCGATCAGCTCAATTCAGCTGTTCTGCATCCAGGTCAGAATCGTATTTCAGAATCTAATGAAGGCAGTTCTGGGTCAGCACTGAGATCGGGCTTTATTTCAGAATCTGATCAATTCAGTTGTTCTGGGTCTGCATTAAGGTAAGGATTATTTTCAGAATCTGGCTAAAATAATTCTTCTTGACCTCTGTTTAGGTCAGGATCTATTCCCGAATTGGATCCGTGGAGATTTTCCCAGTCTGCATTTTGGTTATATTCTATTCCAGAATATAATACTTAATTTTGTGCCAGCAGCCCTATGTGAAAATCGCAGTAGTTCATCCCAGTACTTGTCTGTTTCGGAAATTGGTCACCGCAGTGGGGGGGGGGGGGGGGGGGGGGGGGGGGGGGGGGGGGGGGGGGGGGGGGGGGGGGGGGGGGGGGGGGGGGGGGGGGGGGGGGGGGGGGGGGGGGGGGGGGGGGGGGGGGGGGGGGGGGTGGGGGGGGGGGGGGGGGGGGGTGACAATTTCTGCCTTCAGGTCAAGGTTTATTTTAGAATGCAATATACTATCTTGCTGTGCATCCAGATTACGATACATTTCAGAATCAGATCTACCCAGAATAGTTCTTGGGTCTTGTATCCAGGTTAGGATTCATAAAATCTCATCAAATCTTCAGTGTTTTTACTCCAGATTCTGAAAGAGATCAGACCTAATCAACTCAGTTCTTTTGGTTCTGTGACCATTTCAGAATCTGATCAACTCAATCATCCTGTGTCTGCCTACAGTTCATGATCATTTCCAGGATGTGATCATCTGAATTCTACTGGGTGTGCATTAATTTTTACTGTACATCCAGGTCAGGGTCCATATCATCATACCATATCAATTCTTCTAGGTATGCAGTCAGGTCAGGATCTGTTCCTGATTCTGAATTCTCAGTTCTTCTGTATTGACCATCTATGGTTAGGATCTATTTCCAGATCTGATTAACTAAATTATACATAGATTGTCTATGTAAGAACTTATATATATGAACAAAATTTTTATATATATTTTCTAGATATTTTTATATGAAATTTATCAAAAATTTAATTTTTTATATTTAATTTATTTCGGTGTCAATTACCCAGATGTTGTGATGCCAGATACAATACACAATCAATCAATCAATCATATCATCATACCGTATCAATTCTTCTAGGTATGCAGTGAGGTCAGGAACTGTTCCTGATTCTGAATACCCATTTCTTCTGTATTGACCATCTATGGTTAGGATCTATGTCCAGATCTGATTAACTAAATTCTCTTGGGTCTTCTCATTCTCGAGGTTACGGTCTGTTTTAAAAGTGTGTCAATTGAATTCGCCTAGGTCTTCCTCCAGATCTGAGTTTATTTCTTATTCTAATTAACTCTCCTCCTCTGGTTTTATGCGTCGGTCGGTATCTACTCTACTAATAAACTCAATTCTTCTGGATCTGCATCCATGCCTGGATCTTCAGCATCTGGTCAACTTAATTCTTCTGGGTCTGTATCTATTCCAGTATCTTTAAATCTGATCAACCTTAAACTCAGTCCTCAGCGCATCGTCTACGAGGTTTCTCGAAATGTAGCTTAAATAATGCCCTAATCTGCGCCTGTATCAGGATCTGTTTGTATCTGGATCTATTTTGGGATATGGTCAACATTTCCTCGGCATATACCCCAACCTGCCAAAAACATTCGTAGGAATTCGACGATAAAACGTGTGCGATACCTTGAGAAGAAACGGAAACAAGAAAGTAGATAGATATGTGTAAATCTAATGAAACTGTAGTGTACGAGGATAAAATTGATATCCTTGAAAGACACACGGGACTACTAACTTTTATAGCACTGTTAACTTGGAGACAGGATTGCCAAGGAAAATAAAAACAGTTCGACTCTGTTTTAAATTCTCGGAGATAGAGAGCGGCCTTTACATAAACGAACCT